>NC_074700.1:23948310-24203310 GCF_029448725.1 Salvelinus fontinalis | reverse complement strand
ACATATTACTGTCCAGGACTAGACATATTACTGTCCAGGACTAGACATATTACTGTCCAGGACTAGACATATTACTGTCCAGGACTAGACATATTACTCTCCAGGACTAGACATATTACTGTCCAGGACTAGACATATTACTGTCCAGGACTAGACACATTACTGTCCAGGACTAGACATATTACTGTCCAGGACTAGACATATTACTGTCCCGGACTAGACATATTACTGTCCAGGACTAGACATATTACTGTCCCGGACTAGACACATTACTGTCCCGGACTAGACATATTACTGTCCCGGACTAGACATATTACTGTCCAGGACTAGACATATTACTGTCCAGGACTAGACATATTACTGTCCAGGACTAGACATATTACTGTCCAGGACTAGACATATTACTGTCCAGGACTAGACATTACTGTCCAGGACTAGACATATTACTGTCCAGGACTAGACATATTACTGTCCAGGACTAGACATATTACTGTCCAGGACTAGACATATTACTGTCCAGGACTAGACATATTACTGTCCAGGACTAGACATTACTGTCCAGGACTAGACATATTACTGTCCAGGACTAGACATATTACTGTCCAGGACTAGACATATTACTGTCCAGGACTAGACATATTACTGTCCCGGACTAGACATATTACTGTCCCGGACTAGACATATTACTGTCCCGGACTAGACATATTACTGTCCAGGACTAGACATATTACTGTCCAGGACTAGACATATTACTGTCCAGGACTAGACATATTACTGTCCAGGACTAGACATATTACTGTCCCGGACTAGACATATTACTGTCCCGGACTAGACATATTACTGTCCCGGACTAGACATATTACTGTCCAGGACTAGACATATTACTGTCCAGGACTAGACATATTACTGTCCAGGACTAGACATATTACTGTCCAGGACTAGACATATTACTGTCCCGGACTAGACATTTTACTGTCCAGGACTAGACATATTACTGTCCCGGACTAGACATTTTACTGTCCAGGACTAGACATATTACTGTCCAGGACTAGACATTTTACTGTCCAGGACTAGACATATTACTGTCCAGGACTAGACATATTACTGTCCAGGACTAGACATTTTACTGTCCAGGACTAGACATATTACTGTCCAGGACTAGACATTACTGTAGTGAAAGAAAACAACATGTGTCGTCAGTCAGCTGAAATAGCCAACACACACATACACACACATGCAGCAGCAGCTATAGCCTGACACACAACACTGTGTGTGTGTGTGTGTGGGTGGGTGGGTGGGTGGGTGGGTGGGTGGGTGGGTGGGTGGGTGGTTATGGGTGTGGGTGGGTGGGTGGGTGGCTGGGTGGGTGGGTGGGTGGCTGGGTGGGTGGGTGTGGGTGGGTGGGTGTGTACTGTGATATTTCCCACACTGTGCTGATACAGTACATGTTATTCTAATCTGTTCAACATTTGAATGCCAAGTGGATTAGAACGCTGCTTGTCACGGTATAGAGCTAGACGCTTGTCACACGCGCACACACACACACACACACACACACACACACACACACACACACACACACACACAGTCTGCATAAAATCAGAGAAAGAGACTGGCTTTATTTTGTGCACAAATTCCCTTTGAGTGAGTGAGTGTGTGAGAGAGAGAAACATTGGATACTGTCATTAGAATCAGCAGTAGCTACTCTAAATAACAGATTCTGTTGCAGAGGGTGAAACACTCCTGGACGAATCAGAGGGTCACTGAAGCACAATCTGATGAGGAGAGAGTACTACTCCATCTGGTGGCGGTTGTAGGAACTAACAGTTTCATAGAGGTTGAAATGGACGTCTGGTTTTAGCGTTTCAGGTGATATTGAACTAAATATGATTGATTTCTTTCCAGCGTTGACCTGCTTTGGTATGTTACCCCCAAGTGACGTTACAAGCAGATATTTTTTCTCTCTATCTGCCCCATTACTGCATCCATCTTTCTCTTATTCTCTACCCCCACCCTCTCTGTCTCCAGCCCTCTATTCTCTCTCTACCCCTTTCTCTTTCTCTCTCTCTCTATCCTCCCTTCCATCTGTTCTCTAGATCTCTCCTCTCTCTCAGGGGTAGTGTAGGTTAGATCAATAGCCATTACCAGCCCTGCTGCTGACATGCCATTCATTTCCACTGGAAGAGAGACCTGATTCTCCCTCTGGGACCAGACACACAGACACACACAGACATACAGACACATACAGACATACAGACACATACAGACATACAGACACATATAGACATACAGACACAGACAGATATACAGACACATATAGACATACAGACACAGACAGATATACAGACACATATAGACATACAGACACATACAGACGGACGGACGGACGGACGGACGGACAGACAGTTGAAGTCGGAAGTTTACATACACCTTAGCCAAATACATTTAAACTCAGTTTTTCACAATTCCTGACATTTAATCATAGTAAAAATTCCCTGTCTTAGGTCAGTTAGGATCACCATTTTATTTTAAGAATGTGAAATGTCAGATTAATAGTAGAGAGAATGATTTATTTCAGATTTTATTTCTTTCATCACATTCCCAGTGGGTCAGAAGTTTACATACACTCAATTAGCATTTGGTAGCATTGCCTTTAAATTGTTAAACTTGGGTCAAACGTTTCGGGTAGTCTTCCACAAGCTTCCAACAATAAGTTGGGGGAATTTTGTCCCATTCCTCCTGACAGAGCTGGTGTAGCTGAGTCAGGTTTGTAGGCCTCTTTGCTCCTTCCTCCTTTCAGTTCTGCCCACAAATGTTCTATAAGATTGAGGTCAGGGCTTTGTGATGGCCACTCCAATACCTTGACTTTGTTGTCCTTAAGCCATGTTGTCACAACTTTGGAACTATGTTTGGGGTCATTGTCCATTTGGAAGACCCATTTGCGACCAAGCTTTACCTTCCTGACTGATGTCTTGAGATGTTGCTTCAATATATCCACATCATTTTCCTGCCTCATGATGCCATCTATTTTGTGAAGTGCACCAGTCCCTCCCGCAGCAAAGCACCCCCACAACATGATGCTGCCACCCCCGTGCTTCACGGTTGGGATGGTGTTCTTCGGCTTACAAGCCTCCCCCTTTTTCCTCCAAACATAACGATGGTCATTATGGCGAAACAGTTCTATTTTTGTTTCATCAGACCAGAGGACATTTCTCCAAAAAGTACGATCTTTGTCCCCATGTTCAGTTGAAAACCGTAGTCTGCCTTTTTTATGGCGGTTTTGGAGCAGTGGCTTCTTCCTTGCTGAGCGGCCTTTCAGGTTGTGTCGATATAGGACTCGATTTTCTGTGGATATAGATACTTTTGTACCTGTTTCCTCCAGCATCTTCACAAGGTCCTTTGCTGTTGTTCTGGGATTGATTTGCACTTTTCGCACCAAAGTACGTTCATCTCTAGGAGACAGAACACGTCTCCTTCCTGGGCAGTATGATGGCTGCGTGGTCCCATGGTGTTTATACTTGCGTACTATTGTTTGTACAGATGAACAAGGTACCTTCAGGCGTTTGGAAATTGCTCCCAAGGATGAATCAGACTTGTGGAGATCTACAAAAAAAATTCTGGGATCTTGGCTGATTTCTTATGATTTTCCCATGATGTCAAGCAAAGGTGCACTGAGTTTGAAGGTAGGCCTTGAAATACATCCGCAGGTACACCTCCAATTGACTCAAATGATTTAAATTAGCCTATCAGAAGCTTCTAAAGCCATGATGTCATTTTCTGGAATTTTCCAAGCTGTTTAAATGCACAGTCAACTTAGTGTATGTAAACTTCTGACCCACTGGAATTGTGATACAGTGAATTATAAGTGAAATAATCTGTCTGTAAACAATTGTTGGAAAAATTACTTGTGTCATGCACAAAGTAGATGTCCTAACCGACTTGCCAAAACTATAGTTTGTTAACAAGAAATTTGTGGAGTGTTTGAAAAACGAGTTTTATCGACTCCAACCTAAGTGTATGTAAACTTCCGACTTCAACTGTACATACACACACAAATACACACATACAGACACAACACACACACACACACACACACACACATACAGACACACACACACAACACACACACACACACACACACACCTGACCTACGTACTAACACTATATCAATGGCTTCAATGTCCTAAGGCTAAAGCTATAACAGGTTCTAAGAGGGTTCCCATATCCCAGTTGGTTAAAGCATGGCGCCTTAATGACTTGGGCTCTAAATAAGAGGTCAATTAGATGTAGGAGGGGAGGAGCAAAGCTGAGGAAACACAGAAAGAGAAGGAAGGAGAGAGTATAATGTCTCAGCAGCAGTGAAGTAACTCTCCCTCCTCCCCCTCTCGCCCCTTTTCCTTTTAACACACCATCCCTAGCCATGGTGTCCAGAAGAGCTTAGTGTGTGTAAGTGTGTGTGTGTGTGTGTGTGTGTGTGTGTGTGTGTGTGTGTGTGTGTGTGTGTGTGTGTGTGTGTGTGTGTGTGTGTGTGTGTGTGTGTGTGTGTGTGTGTGTGTGTGTGTGTGTGTGTGTGTGTGTGTGTGTGTCTGTTTTGGTGGCGGCAGGGAAAGGCTATACATCTTTGGAATGTGCTGGCTTTGTGATAACCAGGGGAGAAAGGGACGGGGGTGGGAGGGAGTGAGCGACGGAGGGATGGGGGTGGGAGGGAGTGAGCGACGGAGGGATGGGGGTGGGAGGGAGTGAGCGACGGAGGAATGGGGGTGGGAGGGAGTGAGCGACGGAGGGATGGGGGTGGGAGGGAGTGAGCGACGGAGGGATGGGGGTGGGAGGGAGTGAGCGACGGAGGGATGGGGGTGGGAGGGAGTGAGCGACGGAGGGATGAGGGTGGGAGGGAGTGAGCGACGGAGGGATGGGGTGGGAGGGAGTGAGCGACGGAGGGATGAGGGAAGAGTTGCTCACGTGGGAACGACTGATTGGGGACAGTCTAGAGGGCCAACACAAACAAATAGCCTTGGCTCTGGGAACCACTTGGAACACACACACACACACACACACAGTTATTTACGACCCCACCGGTCAGGAAGGAAGGAAGCCATGTTTTATAACAAAGCAGGGAAACGACTTGTCTGGCTGTGGGTCTTTTTTGTTCTTAGACATACCTTTTTTTGGATAGGCATTTCATTTCTTTCTGCACCCCGAACCAAATCTCCTGTGCATTTTGTGCTTTTTGGTCATGAAAGGAAAGCATTTTGTTATCATGAAAATTAGCACTTTTTCTACATTTTGCTTCTCTGTTATGTCTATATCTGACCATTATCTTTCTCTCCCCCCCACCCTCTCTCCAGGAGCAGACTCCAGGTCTTCAGGACCCATCGGTCCCCCGTTCAACCCAGGCCAACTACAACAACCTGCTGCTCATCAGGAGACACCTACAACAGGTACTGAGGGAGGTAGAGAGAGAGAGAGAGAGAGAGAGAGAGAGAGAGGTAAGGAGGGAGGTAGAGAGAGAGAGAGAGAAAGAGGTAGAGAGAGAGAGAGGTAAGGAGGGAGGTAAAGACAGAGGTAGAGGGTCAGGTATAGAGGGGGGTAGAGAGAGAGAAAGAGGTAGAAGGTCAGGTAGAGAGAGGTAGAGAGAGAGGGGTAAGGAGGGATGTAGAGATGTAGAGAGTCAGGTAGAGAGAGATAGGGAGATAGGTAGAGAGAGAGGTAGAGAGGGAGGTAGAGAGAGAGAGAGAAAGAAAGAGGTAGAGAGAGAGAGGTAAGGAGGGAGGTAGACAGAGAGGTAGAGGGTCAAGTAGAGAGAGAGGTAGAGAGGGAGGTAGGGAGGGAGGTAGAGAGAGGGAAACTGACCGACAGACAGACAGCTTCTTGGGCTTTTTGACGTTTTTTGGGGGGGGGGGGCAGTGTCTTTGTGTTAGTAGTCTACATAAATACTGGTATGTTGTGTTGTTCACAAGGAGCAGAAGAGGCAGATGGAACAGATGAATGGAGTACAGATGACTGAGTGCCAGCAGGGGGCAACATTTACAGGTACAGTCAAACACCACACTAACATGTAAATATAAACTCAGCAAAAAAAGAAATGTCCCTTTTTCAGGACCCCGTCTTTCAAAGATAATTCATAAAAATCCAAATAACTTCACAGATCTTCATTGTAAAGGGTTTAAACACTGTGTCTCATGGTTGTTCAATGAACCATAAACAATTAATGAACATGCACCTGTGAAACGGTCGTTAAGACACTAACAGCTTATAGACGGTAGGCAATTAAGGTCACAGTTATGAAAACTTAGGACACTAAAGAGGCCTTTCTACTGACTCTGAAAAACACCAAAAGAAAGATGCCCAGGGTCCCTGCTCATCTGCGTGAACGTGCCTTAGGCATGCTGCCAGGAGGCATGAGGACTGCAGATGTGGCCACGGCAATGAATTGCAATGTCCGTACTGTGAGATGCCTAAGACAGCGCTACAGGGAGACAGGACGGACAGCTGATCGTCCTCACAGTGGCAGACCACATGTAACAACACCTGCACAGGATCGGTACATCCGAACATCACACCTGCGGGACAGGTACAGGATGGCAACAACAGCTGCCCAAGTTACACCAGGAATGCACAATCTCTCCATCAGTGCTCAGACTGTCCGCAAAAGGCTGAGAGAGGCTGGACTGAGGGCTTGTAGGCCTGTTGTAAGGCAGGTCCTCACCAGACATCACCGGCAACAATGTCGCCTATGGGCACAAACCCACCGTCGCTGGACCAGACAGGGCTGGCAAAAAGTGCTCTTCACTGACGAGTCACGGTTTTGTCTCACCAGGGGTGATGGTCGGATTCGCGTTTATCATCGAAGGAATGAGCGTTACACCAAGGCCTGTACTCTGGAGCGGGATCGATTTGGAGGTGGAGGGTCCGTCATGGTCTGGGGCGGTGTGTTACAGCATCATCGGACTGAGCTTGTTGTCATTGCAGGCAATCTCAACGCTGTGCGTTACAGGGAAGACATCCTCCCTCATGTGGTACCCTTCCTGCAGGCTCATCCTGACATGACCCTCCAGCATGACAATGCCACCAGACATACTGCTCGTTCTGTGTGTGATTTCCTGCAAGACAGGAATGTCAGTGTTCTGCCATGGCCAGCAAAGAGCCCGGATCTCAATCCCATTGAGCACGTCTGGGACCTGTTGGATTGGAGGGTGAGGGCTAGGGCCATTCCCCCCAGAAATGTCCAGGAACTTGCAGGTTCCTTGATGGAAGAGTGGGGTCACATCACACAGCAAGAACTGGCAAAACTGGTGCAGGCCATGAGGAGGAGATGCACTGCAGTACTTAATGCAGCTAGTGGCCACACCAGATACTGACTGTTACTTTTGATTTTGACCTCCCCTTTGTTCAGGGACAAATTATTCCATTTCTGTTAGTCCCATGTCTGTGGAACTTGTTCAGTTTATGTCTCAGTTGTTGAATCTTGTTATGTTCATACAAATATTTACACATGTTAAGTTAAGTTGCTGAAAATAAACGCAATTGACAGTGAGAGGACATTTATGTCACATGTTTCATTTCCCTATTGTTTTATGTTTTATTTCCCTATTCCTGGAATGCCAGGAAGTATTATCTAAATAATATTGGCTTTCATTATCTCTAGCAGGTACTCAACATGACATGAAATTAGAAGTATGGATATTCTCTGGTGTTATACTCGCTATCTCCTTCCCTCGTTATCTCCTTCCCTCGTTATCTCCTTCCCTTTCTTCGCTCTCTGTCTCCTTCCCTTTTTCTCTCTCTGTCTCCTTTCCTCACTTCTCTCTATCTCCTTGCCTCTTTCTAGGTGGTGGTCGGCCTCTCCCTCCAGATTGTGGTGGAGGCGGAGGTTATCCCGTGGGTGTTCCCCAGCTATCCCACGGTGGTCCCCTCCCATCTGGGCCCGGCCACCTCTCCCTTCCCCCTGGACATCCAGGCCACCCAGGCCAACCCGGACCCCCAGGATCTCTCACCCAAGTGAGCAGGCCGGTAGGCGCCTTCATGGGTGGTCCTCCAGGCTCCAAGCAGCCCCTCTATCACCCTTCACAGGTAAGATAAACTAACAGTTGAGACAAGACAGTTGTTTTTGTGTTTTTCTTGCATTTCCTGATTCTCCTTGTTGTTGTTTACAGGGTGGAGAGTTTGTTGGTGCTGGTGGTATGCCAATGAGACAACCACAGTTGGCACACGGCATGATGGGAATGGGGGGTCCGGCTGGTCCTCCAAGGCCTGGGATGCAGCAACAGGTGTCCAGGACGGGGATGACAATCGGGGGGTTGGGGCCCGGCTCAGGGCCTGGGTCGGGGTCTGGTCACCCACAGCATCTACGACAGGCCCTGCACCATAGTGGTGGAGGGGCACCTCTCCCACGTATGATGTTTACCGCTCAGCAAACACACCAACAACAACAGCAACAGACCGCAATGTGGCCTCCGCAACAGCATGGGGGGCTAGTGAATTCCATGCAGCATCGCATGCCCTGCAGCGATGGCCACATGGACCCGTCGGCTAATCACCAGCAGTCGCACGGACACATATTTCCTGGAGGGGGTGGGGGCGCCAACGGTAGCTGCAACCCGAACCCCAATGCCCAGTTTAACCAGCAGGCAATGCGGTCGGGGATGCCCGGAGGCGGGGGTGGGAACAATTTTGCCCCCCACCAAGGACCTCCATCGTTACCCTCCAACCAAGGGGTCGGGGTGCCGTCCTTACCCAGGAGACTGATGCAGAAGCTGGGTGTATCCACGGCAGGGCAGCCCATACCCTCCATGGTCCACCAAGGGCTTCAGCCTGGTATGAGGCCCAGGGGACCCCTCTCGGCCCTGGCTGGGATGAAACCCATTCCCCCTGGTATGATCCACCACCCAGGCCACGGTATGGCCCCACCTAGCTATCCTGCCTCTGGGGCCGTCGTCGCCAAACACCCACACCAACATCCCCATCCCCATGGGCCCGGGTATGGACCAGGTCAGGGGAACCCTGGACACAAGCTACCCCCGTATGAGTACACTCAGCGGGGGCAGAGTAATGGGGGGATGGGGGGTAGACCTGGTGGTGGTGGTGGAGGGGAGGTAGACTTTATTGACACTCTGGTGGGGTCGAACGAGGACTGGCTCAATAACCTCACTATGATAGATGAGTACCTGGAGCAGAACTCATAGGAGTGGGGTCAAAGGTTAAATGTCAGGGGTCAGTAAATTGACTTCATTCCTGTATAGAAACACTGGGGTTAGGAGTGTGAAATGGACAGGGGATATAGAAGGCGTATGAAGGCTTTATAACTGGTAATAACACGTGTGTGTACATTTCTAGAAGGTTGTAGAAAGTGCCATGGTTATACCTAACTTGAATGGACGGTTTGAGTGAATGTGATTGGTTGCTTCAGAGTGATCAGAGCACTACACAGCCAATCCGCTGCTACCGCATAAACCAACCTCCCACCCCAAAATGGCTACATTCCCGCAAGGTGTGCTGTCCCTTATTCGCTGGAGGCCATATTGGAAAGAGGGAACGGACAGAAAACGGAACTCACGGATCACACAGAACACACAGAACCTCATCATCACGTGGTTACCTGGGAAACAGAAGCTTCACTCTAAAGAGCTAGCAGCAGAGTAGTGGAGTCCAAGCATTCTCATTGGTTGTTTCTGTGTCTGAAGCTTGAACAGTGGACTAATAAAGTTGTTTGAAATCCTCTCCCTTGTAGGGATTTCTCCTATCAAAGGGATAGGTGTATAAAACACACTGTGATTGGATAAAATCAATGTCCTCCAGCAATGCAGTTGGTCCAATGTTTTTCAGCGTATGGTTGTGATCTGTTTCTGAAATAGCAGTTGAATTTGCAACACCAAATCTGAGGTTGACTTTTGTATCAAAGTAATTGAGTGTGATTTGGAAGCACAGCTCAAAAACACAACAATTGCAGATCAACCATTCGGATTATCTCCTGCTCTCACATGAGGTCTTTGAGCCAGTCAAAGGTGAATGAATATACAGGGAAATACAACCAATCCCTGATCAATTTTGGTGTAATATAAATCACTGATTGGCCAAAGGAACTACAGAGGTGATCAGCCAATGTTGCCATGGCAATTTGTTATCACTATTTTGATTGAAATTAGGCATGCGGGGGCTTGTACACAGTAAACTATTTTGATTGGGATCGGGTGTGTGGGGGCTTGTACACAGTAAACTATTTTGATTGGGATCGGGTGTGTGGGGGCTTGTACACAGTAAACTATTTTGATTGGGATTAGGTGTGTGGGGGCTTGTACACAGTAAACTATTTTGATTGGGATCAGGTGTGTGGGGGCTTGTACACAGTAAAATATTTTGATTGGGATCAGGTGTGTGGGGGCTTGTAAATAGTAAACTATTTTGATAAACTGTATCATACACAAAAGAGAAGTACACATATTTATACTTCTTTTCTGTAGATTTTAAAAAAGATTGAAATTATAGCTCACAAAATGAAATCTGTTTTACACTAGAAGAATCTTATTTTAATGTGTTTTAAATATGCAAGACAATAATACAGTTTGGTTTTTTTCTCAGTAATACTGTGTATTACAATGTTATGACATATTTGTTATGTTTTTGACATAACTCGACTCCTGGTGCCCCAATGGCAAAAGGGTTCTTTTGAAAGGTGATGGAGAACATTTACGAACACACACACCATCTCTCCATCTCTCACTCTGGCACTACCCCGCACTCCATACCTGTGAGGTGAAAGTTGAAAGTTGATAATCTTGGTCCATCTACTGTAGTGTAATATCTTTGTTCACAGACAAATATATCTGTCGATTTAGACATTATCAACATTTCATTACAATCCAAGACTACAATATAATCTGTTAGATCTGTATGACCTTTTCACAAGGTAAACAACACGTAAAGTGGAAGGCACTATCATAGAATTAGAATGAGTAGAACAGGCATACCCATTCAACTCAATTGTGCTATTGTGTTCCAATTCCTTTCGTTTCATTCTATTTCTAATGGCACTTTGCTATGTATGTCATTCCAATACCCACAACAATCTACTGTGCCGCACTCTATAAGGACACATGTCAATAGTCTAGAGTTGGCTCCTCTCCTTGTCTCCTTTCCTTCATTCACACTGATCTGAACAAAATTACTGGTCGGGTGAAAACTGATTTGCTAGTAGGATTCCGCCATATTGCTTTCACCTATCCTATTCCTATCCATTCACATTGGTGCTGATGACAGAGAAGAGACTAGGAGAGTAAGCTTGTTATGACTATTAGGAGGCACCCCCAGTAGGGTTTCCCCTACCTTAGGACCACACAGGCAGGTGGACGGTGATTTATAAGCCGTGACAAGGGGTTAATCGATTATCTGTGATTACATTTTTGTTCTTGTCTTGAGTTTTTTTTAAATATATATAATAAACTGTATAGATGGAAAAAAAGAATGAAAATAAATGCCGTCTGGCTTTTTTATTTCACATGGGTTCTGCCAAGTTCTGTTTTTCACTCTGTTTTTTAATAACTCCCTTCTTTTTCCCCTTATTTTGTTTAATTAGTTTAATTACCATGTCTAAACAATAGCCTTCCACACCTATTCTTCCCTTTGTCTAACATGAGTCACATTGACACGTTCCACCTTCCATAATGTAAGCTAGTGGCGGCCTCTAGTGGTCATTCTACGAACTACACATATAACCTCCTGGGCATTTGAATGTGTCAAGTAATGAGCACAGGACAAAGATTTCCCGTCAATTCTGCAGTTAACTTGATTCATGACAACGTCACACTATGGAACCATAGTGGGGAAAACCCTTTTCACTTCTCAAGCTTTCTCTCTGAACTTATTTTGAAACCAAAGGCTTTCACACGTATGCACACACACACACACACACACACACACGCTTTCTCCCTGAGATTGTGGTTAACAGTCATCCCACACGTCTACAGAAAGCAGAAGCTCTGTGTGTGCGCGTGGAGGAGTATTTGTGTGAGTTTGCGTGTATGTGTGTGAAGTGTGTAGAGTGTGTGTGTATGGCGGTCGTATGCATCATTGAACTAGCATGCATTTAGCTGCAGGAAACAAATGACCTCTCATGATGTTTCTCTATGAAGTAGCCTGCATCTCTCCACCTGATGTCATTATAGAGAGTGTGTGTGTGTGTGTGTGTGTGTGTGTGTGTGTGTGTGTGTGTGTGTGTGTGTGTGTGTGTGTGTGTGTGTGTGTGTGTGTGTGTGTGTGTGTGTGTGTGTGTGTGTGTGTGTGTGTGTGTGTGTGTGTGTGTGCGCGCAGAGATGGGCGGTATTTATGTTACATGTATATGAAATACGTATTTCAATTACTTCTGAGTATTTTGCCATTTGTATTTCAACGGCCTGAACTATAATTCAATGTATTTTGTAACAACGTACTTTCCGGACCTTTAATTTGTATTTTACAAATACAAAATACTTTTCTATATAATTTTTTATAGTGGTTCACAATTTTGTGGACCTTTTCAACCTGCATTGGTATAAGAAGTCTGATGGCACTATGGTGTGATAAGAGTGTCTGCTAAATGACCAAAATGAACATGTAAAAATGAACACTCCGCCACAAAACAAGGCCAATAATTATACCCAGTGTGCTTTGCATTTTTCCTTTTACATTTACATTTACGTTTTGGTCATTTAGCTGACACCCTTAGCCAGAGTGTCAGAGTCAGTGCATTCAACTAAGTTAGATAAAGAACTGCATATCACAGTCCACTGTTACTGAGAATGTTGTGGTAGTGAAGGCATTTCGAAATTACAAAATACTTCAATATACCTGTATTTTATGTATATACAATACTTTTTAAAGTATTTAGTATTTTAGTTTGATACATTGGTCTGTATAGTATCTTATAAACTCAGCAAAAAAAGAAACGTCCCTTTTTCAGGACCCTGTCTTTCAAAAATAATTCGTAAAAATCCAAATAACTTCACAGATCTTCATTGTAAAGGGTTTAAACACTGTTTCCCATGCTTGTTCAATGAACCATGAACAATTAATGAACATGCACCTGTGGAACGGTCGTTAAGACCGCTGACAGACGGTAGGCAATTAAGGTCACAGTTATGAAAACTTAGGACACTAAAGAGGCCTTTCTACTGACTCTGAGAAACACCAAAAGAAAGATGCCCAGGGTCCCTGCTCATCTGCGTGAACGTGCCTTAGGCATGCTGCCAGGAGGCATGAGGACTGCAGATGTGGCCAGGGCAATGAATAGCTATGTCCGTACTGTGAGTAACGCCTAAGACAGCGCTACAGGGAGACAGGACGGACAGTTGATCGTCCTCGCAGTGGTAGACCACGTGTAACAACACCTGCACAGGATCGGTACATCCGAACATCACACCTGTGGGACAGGTACAGGATGGCAACAACAGCTGCCCGAGTTACACCAGGAACGCACAATCCCTGCATCAGTGCTCAGACTGTCAACAATAGGCTGAGAGAGGCTGGACTGAGGGCTTGT
This sequence comes from Salvelinus fontinalis, assembly GCF_029448725.1. NCBI lineage: Eukaryota > Metazoa > Chordata > Actinopteri > Salmoniformes > Salmonidae > Salvelinus > Salvelinus fontinalis. The sequence continues at coordinate 24,189,800 of NC_074700.1, read as the reverse complement.
AGGCCTGTTGTAGCAGGTCCTCACCAGACATCACCGGCAACAACGGTTGCCGGTGATGGGCACAAACCCACCGTCGCTGGACCAGACAGGACTGGCAAAAAGTGCTCTTCACTGACGAGTCGCGGTTTTGTCTCACCAAGGGTGATGGTCGGATTCGCGTTTAACGTCGAAGGAATGAGCGTTACACCGAGGCCTGTACTCTGGAGCGGGATTGATTTGGAGGTGGAGGGTCCGTCATGGTCTGGGGCGGTGTGTCACAGCATCATCGGACTGAGCTTGTTGTCATTGCAGACAATCTCAATGCTGTGCGTTACAGGAAAGACATCCTCCTCCCTCATGTGGTACCCTTCCTGCAGGCTCATCCTGACATGACCCTCCAGCATGACAATGCCACCAGCCATATTGCTCGTTCTGTGCGTGATTTCCTGCAAGACAGGAATGTCAGTGTTCTGCCATGGCCAGCGAAGAGCCCGGATCTCAATCCCATTGAGCACATCTGGGACCTGTTGGATCGGAGGGTGAGGGCTAGGGCTATTCCCCCTAGAAATGTCCTGGAACTTGCAGGTGCCTTGGTAGAAGAGTGGGGCAACATCTCATAGCAAGAACTGGCAAATCTGGTGCAGTCCATGAGGAGATGCACTGCAGAACTTAATGCAGCTGGTGGCCACACCAGATACTGACTGTTTACTTTTGATTTTGACCCCCCTTTTTTCAGGGACAAATTATTCAATTTATGTTAGTCACATGTCTGTGGAACTTGTTCAGTTTATGTCTCAGTTGTTGAATTCTTATGTTTACACAAATATTTACACATGTTAAGTTTGCTGAAAATAAATGCTGTTGACAGTGAGAGGACGTTTCTTTTTTTGCTGAGTTTATTTGTAACAAAATGCCTGTTGAGGTATCTTTTGCTCTTGTGTGTGTGTGTGTGTGTTTGTGTGTGTGTGCGTGAGCGTGCGTGTGTGTGTGTGCGTGTGTGTGTGTTTCAGGACATCCTAACTAACCATCTGGCTGCTTCATGGTTGCCTTTCATGGATTAAAACCTCATAGGCAACGTAAAACATGTATCTCTTCACATTTTAATTTATTTTTTAAATAATTTATTGAACATTCGAAACATACAATATACTTGCAGTGAAACCACTCAATAACTACATCATACCAGTCATCCAACAGATTCCCATTCAGAGCGACACACAGAAGCATCCAAGGTCAATGCCCTGCTCAAGGGCATGTTGACAGATCTACCATCAGGACAAAAAACGTGAATCCGAACCCTTCAATATCCCCCCACAGTTCCCCAATAGCTGTCCCTCAACCATTCGAGACCCCTGCCACATTCCCCCCAGGAAGAAAAATAAAATAAAAAATACAATTAATTCCATTCCCCACCCCCAAGAACCCCCCAATGCACCAACAACCAAGAGAATGAACTAAAGAGAAAAACAGGAAAAGACAAAAGAAAACAGCAAACAACAATTTAAAAATAAAAAATAATTTAAAATAATGGGCATCAAGGACAACTGAAATCATAACAGCAATGACAACTGTATATGTTTGTGTGCATGTCTGGCACTATTACATGTATGTGTTCTTGTATGTATTCATTTTAATGAGAGTGTGTGTATATGCTTGTGTACAAACACCTGCACGGCATCAGCCTCAGGCAAACCGGCATTAGTTGTAAAAACACTTCCACTTAGTGTCATTCAAATGTACTTTTTATTCAGATTTATTTGACTTTTTACATTTTTTTCAACTTTTATCTTTGACCATCATTCTATCTCTCACACAGCAACTCCACTCCCACTTGTCTCCAATTCCACATACCAACCCTCAGCTTCCCTCAGCCCATCCCATCTATCTCTGCTGGCCACCCTCAGCTTCCCTCAGCCCATCCCATCTATCTCTGCTGGCCACCCACTTTGGGTTTCTACGCAACACATATCTTTCAACTATGCTGTGATGTTTAACGTACAATTTCAATCTATCTAATCGAATAGAATCTGCAGATTGCGAGTTGAAGATAAATACTTTTACTAAGAGTATTAGTATATTAGTAATTGACTGACCTGGTCTCTCCAGATCTCCTAACAGTACTATTTCTAGGGTTAATTTTAGATCAATGCTATGCATTTTCAGCCATTCCTGAACCTGAGACCAGAAACAGGCTACCTGAGGACAATACCAAAATAAATTGTCTATTGATTCTGTATCCTCACAACAAAATCTGCAGAGCTTTGATGATTTTATGCCCCAAATATTCAACATTTTGTTGGTGGCAAGAATTCTATATAATAATTTTAGCTGAAAAGCACGAAGTCTTGAATCTTGCGTTATTTTATATATTTATATTTATGTACCATGGAATCGGTACATCAAAAATCTCTTCCCAACTATTTTGCAATCTGTATGGCACAGTTGTCAACATCCTGGTCCTCAAATGAAAGTGGTATACTTTCCTATTTATGCTATTTTTATTCCTCCGCCAGTTTTGAACCTTTATATTGGGCAGACAGACCAGTTCCCTACCTCCTGTAACAGTAGTCGTCATATTCCTCCTCCTCGGACGAGGAGAGGCGAGAAGGATCGGACCAATACGCGGAGTGGTTAGTGTTCATGATGAATGATTTATTATAACGGAAAAACTGAACACTGAAAATACAAAGCAAATAAACGAAGTGCAGAAAACAGATACAGTACCGTGTGGTGAAAAACACAAACACGGAAACAAACACCCACAAAATACACGTGAAACCCAGGCTGCCTAAGTATGATTCTCAATCAGGGACAACGATTGACAGCTGCCTCTGATTGAGAATCATACCAGTCCGAACACAAAAATCCCAACATAGAAAATCAACCATAGACAAACCCACCCAACTCACGCCCTGACCAACTAAAATAAATACAAGACAAAGGAAAACAGGTCAGGAACGTGACACCTCCTCCCGCTGCCACCCGCCTCCTCCATTTTTGGGGCAATGCTGTAATCAATTGGTTGTACTCTTGGATTGAGCAGACCTTTCCATACAATTCTGATAACTCCATGAAGGACATAACTCTACCATTCCAATTTACAATATCATTTAAGAACAAAATACCCTTTTCAAACATCTTTCCCATAAATACAGGTATTTTATCAACCAGCACATTTGAGTTCAGCCATAATATTTGTTCTATCTTTTCAGGGGTGGTGATATTGAAATTGTAGCCAGCTCTGCAATGCTTGTTTGAAAAAGAGAGATACTTTGAAAAAGGTATCATTTTCAATTAATCGAAAATGAGACATGGCAATCTGCACAAAGTCAAACAGGCCATTTTTAAACAATGGATGAGCTTTTCTTAGTAATCTACTTGAGAACAATTTAGGGTTCAAATAAAACTTTTGAATGAGTGAAGATTTTAGAGAGAGGTTTAGTGCAATTTATATTTAATAATCTCAACCCACCCAATTCATATTCATTATATAGATAGGCACATTTTATTTTGTCTGGTTTAGCGTCCCAGATAAAGCAAAATATTTTTTGCTCATATGATTTGAAAAACGAATCATCAGGAGTAGGCAGCGCCATAAGTAAGTGAGTAAACTGAGATATGACAAAGGAGTTAATCAGGAGAATTTTTCCATCAATAGACAGGTATTTACCTCTCCATGGTTGCAGGATCTTGTCTGTTTTTACAAGTTTTCTATTGAAATTCATTGTGGATAGCTTATTTATATATTTTGCGATATGAATACCGAGTATGTCTACTTCACCATCAGCCTATTTTATAGGTAAACTGCAGGGTAATGTAAAAGTTGTGTTTTTTAAGGATCCAATACGTAATATTGTACACTTATCATAATTAGGTTTTAGTCCAGAGAGTACAGAAAAGTTATCTAGATCTTTAATGAGACATTTCAGGGATCTAGCTTGCAGGCGTAATATAAAACTTGAGTCATCAGCATACATGGACACCTTTGTTTTTAAGCCTTGGATTTTTAATCCTCTAATGTTGTTATTGGATCTGATTTTAATAGCTAGCATTTCAATGGCCATAACAAATAGATATGGTGACAGCGGACACCCTTGTTTAACACTTCTTGACAATTCAAAACTTTATGAGAAGTAGCCGTTATTTACTATTTTACACCTGGGGTTGCTATACATTATTTTTACCCATATTATATGACAATTGCCAAATTGAAAAAAATCCAGACATTTATAAATAAAATCCAGTCTTACTTCATCAAATGCCTTTTCAAAATTCGCTAAAATACCAGTCCTGGCTTCTTATATGTTTCATGATGTTCTATTATTCATAGTAGTTGTCGTATATTATCTCCAATGTATCGTCCATGTAAAAAACCTGTCTGATCAGGATGAACAATACCTGGTAAAACCTTTTTCATTCTGAGTGCTATACATTTTGCTAGTATTTTTCCATCGCAACATTGAAGTGTAAGGGGCCTCCAGTTTTTTAGATAGACTGGGTCTTTATATTTGCCATCTGGGTCTTGTTTTAATAATAGAGAAATCAGACCTTCCTGCTGAGTACCTGACAGACTACCATTTCTATATGAGTAGTTAAAACAATCTAACAATGGAGCTTTTAGTACATCAAAAAATACTTGATATACCTCTACCGGCATGCCATCAAGCTCTGGGGGTTTTCCAGACTGAAAGGATTTAATAGCCTCAAAAAGTTCTTCCTCTGAATTTGGCCTTCGCACTGATCTTTCTGTACATTTGTTAATTTTCCATTTTAAAAAGATTATTTGGAAAGAATTCCTTACCATAATTTTCATTCAGTGGGAAAGGATCAGACGGAAAAGAAAACATCTGCCTAAAATAATTAGCTTCCTCTTTTGAAGTTCAGTGTAACGAGTTTCTGCAAATTCTTTTTGTTAGCGTTCCTGTATTGGATATTCAGGAAGAATTTTGTGCATTTTTCTCCATATTCCATCCAGTTTGCTTTCTTTTTGTAATAGATCGTTCTTGAATAAGTTCCTCAAGTTCTTTTTGTTTTTCCTCTAACTTATTTTGTATCTCTGTAGTATCGTTTTTATTGCTATCTACCTGTACTATTAGTTCATGGATTTCCCTTGTTAGTCTTGTCTCTTTAGCCAGAAACTGCTTTTTTATTATTGATGAATATTGAATTGAATGACCCCTGAAGGTACATTTAAAGGTATTCCAAACAATAAGGGGATTTGCTAAACCTATATGATACTGGAAAAATTCAGTTATACATTCTTTTGTCTTTGTTAAAAATAAGTTGTCCTTCTGGGTTCGCACCCAGGCTCTGTCGCAGCCGGCCGCGACCGGGAGGTCCGTGGGGCGACGCACAATTGGGCTAGCATCGTCCGGGTTAGGGAGGGTTTGGCCGGTAGGGTTTTCCTTGTCTCATCGCGCTCCAGCGACTCCTGTGGCGGGCTGGGCGCAGTGCGCGCTAACCAAGGGGGCCAGGTGCACGGTGTTTCCTCCGACACATTGGTGCGGCTGGCTTCCGGGTTGGAGGCGCGCTGTGTTAAAGAAGCAGTGCGGCTTGGTTGGGTTGTGCCTCGGAGGACGCATGGCTTTCGACCTTCGTCTCTCCCGAGCCCGTACGGGAGTTGTAGCGATGAGACAAGATAGTAATTACTAGCGATTGGATACCACGAAAATTGGGGAGAAAAGGGAATAAAAAAAAAAATATATATAAAAATAAAAAAGTTGTCCTCCAGTGAACTTTGATTAAATTTCCAATGTCCCCGTCCACGTGTAAAATCTATAAGAGTTATGTGAATGCCAATTAGATGATGATCCATTCACATTCTGTCTCCTATTAAAACTTGTTTAATCTTTGATGCAAGAGAGAGACAAGAAAATAGTCAAGACGAATAGCTTGATTAAGTCTCCTCCATGTATATCTCACGAGGTCGGGATTTTTAGTCTCCAAATATCCACTATTTCTAATGTGTCCATAATATTTGTGATTTCCTTAAGTGCACGGAAATTATAGTTTGTAGAGTGATTACCTTTACGGTCCATTGAGGTACTTAACACTGTGTTATAGTCTCCTACCATAATGATTAGATCATTTTTTGCCTGTAAATTCAAGAAATTGGTATTAATGTTTTCGAAGAGGTGTGGATCATCCTAATTTGGACCATATTAATTAATGAGCCAAATCTCTTTTTCGTCCACTTTCATATTCAAAACGATCCACCTTTCAAATCATTCCTGACTATTTGTACATTCAGATCGACATTTTTGTTAATTAATATCATCACACCCTTTGAGTTCCTTTGTCCATGACAGAAAATTATTTCACCACCCCATTCCTTTTTCCATGCATCTTCATCTAAGGATATAGAGTGAGTTTCCTGTAAACAGTATATGTTATATTCCTTTTCTTTTAGCCATGTAAAGACTGATCTTTTTTTTAATAATCTGCTAAACCATTAAAATTATAACTGGCTATACTTATTTCACCCCTTACCATAACTAGATACTATTCTCAGTCTAAATTGACCATAATTAGTGCTTGTAAAGTTACTGCCATCAGAGGTATTATGAAGGTCAAAACTAGAGCTTTCAAATGTCTGATATTTAGAATTCAAGAAATAGGTTCTAGCAATATTTGTTTTATTCCCTTGCCTGTTTGCCTGTGAGCCAATGCCACAAAATTGAGACAAGATATTATGTGTGTAGCAAATTTTATTCTTAATAAAACCTCAAAGGAAATGCATAGCAACAGCCTGTCTATAGCAAGACCTGGGCGTTTATATATCTGACACGGATCAGTTCCGGTTTCTATAGTTCTCACTGGTTCATTTGTGTGTGTGTGTGTGTGTGTGTGTGTGTGTGTGTGTGTGTGTGTGTGTGTGTGTGTGTGTGTGTGTGTGTGTGTGTGTGTGTGTGTGTGTGTGTGTGTGTGTGTGTGTGTGTATTACAGAACATCATAATGAATGTAATACTGGTTGTCATGATGTCATAATTAAGGTAAAACTGGTTCATATAGTGTCATAATGAATGTAAAACTGGTTGTAATGATGTCATAATTAAGGTAAAACTGGTTGATATGGTGTCATAATGAATGTAAAACTGGTTGATATGTCATAATGAATGCAAAACTGGTTAATATGATGTCATAATGAATGTAAAACTGGTTGATATGTCATAATGAATGTAAAACTGGTTGATATGATGTCATAATGAATCTTGCCCACTGTGGAAATAACTCTTTGAACCCCAGTAACATGGGCTGCCTATGACTAGGGCCTGGTGAAGTAATTGATCAGGAAATACTTGTTTTCACTATAGTATATAATTAGGATCAGGAGTTTTTCCTGACATGCTTGGCCTGACCAGAAAGAACTCTTGCCCTTACTATGTAGGCTATGACACAAACCTATGGACATAAACTCTGCCTACTGACAGTGCTTGACTTGGACTGAAATAAATGCCTTGCCGGTACTGTTTATACTTAGGTGCAGGAGCTCCACAATACTTTTGAGCTAATAGTTTAAAAGAGGTGCAGGATCTCAAGCTGTAACAAATGTGCGGTCCTGGTATTCAGCTTCGGTGAGCTCCTGCCCAAGTTAAGCACTGCCTACTGAACCCGAAGGACCTCCTTTGGAAAATTCTCCTTCCTGATTCTTTCACTAAGTAACTTTTATTTTTTATTTAACTAGGCAAGTAGGTTAAGAACAAATTCTTATTTACAACGACGGCCTACCCCAGCCAACCCCTAACCCGGATGATGCTGGTCCAATTGCGTGCCGCCCTACGGGACTCCCAATCACAGCCAGTTGTGATACAGCCTGGAATGGAACCAGGGTCTGTAGTGACGCCTCTAGCACTGAGATGCAGTGCCTTTGACCGCTGTGATAAAGCCTGGAATCAAACCAGGGTCTGTAGTGACGCCTCTAGCAATGAGATGCAGTGCCTTTGACCGCTGTGATACAGCCTGGAATCAAACCAGGGTCTGTAGTGACGCCTCTAGCACTGAGATGCAGTGCCTTTGACCGCTGTGGTACAGTCTGGAATCAAACCAGGGTCTGTAGTGACGCCTCTAGCACTGAGATGCAGTGCCTTAGACCGCTGTGATACAGCCTGGAATCAAACCAGGGTCTGTAGTGACGCCTCTAGCACTGAGATGCAGTGCCTTTGCCCGCTGTGATACAGTCTGGAATCAAACCAGGGTCTGTAGTGATGCCTCTAGCACTGAGATGCAGTGCCTTTGACCGCTGCGCCACTCGGGAACTTCACAAGTCTGGGAGTCAGCGAGGTAAAAGTATGTTCCCAGATAGGCTGCCAAAGGCTTTTTGCCCCGCCTGATTCCCCAGTTGCTTAAGAAATCCAGTGTATATCATGCAATTGGACACATTTTTGGGCAGGGGCATGGAATGGCCATTCTCTAAATCCCTGGCGTCGGCAGCTTTCAGATGTTTTATCAAAAGCACCACGGCTGTTTCTCAATGGCTCTCTTTCCTTGTATATTTCACTGCTTCCTTCCCTCATGTATTTTGTTCCATGATCACTGATTCGTCAAGACATGACAGGACGGGTGAAAGCATGGATGGATGAGTAAAATCCTGTCTTTGCAATGACAGTGGTCTAACTAAGTTGCTGTATAATGCCTGTATGGTATAGGATCAGGGAGTCTCCCTGTCTCTAATGTAAATCTGGCTGAGTAATAAGCCTAATGAGGTTAGGGGTTAATGTTAAGATCAGGGGAGGCTGGTGGGAGGAGCTATAGGAGGACGGGCTCCTTGATAATGGCTGGGATGATATGAATGGAACGGTATCAAACACATCAAACGTATGTTACATTTATTCCATTACAGCCATTGCAGTAAGCCCGTTCTCCTCTAGCTCATCTCACCAGCCTCCTGTGGTTAATATAGGATACGATAAGCTATAATAGCTGAGTTAACACTTCCCCTATCTACTGTCGGTCATATTTCAACAGAAAACAATGACAATGTCCTTGTCTATATTTCATATCAATAAACACATGAATACAATATAGCCTATAAACCGTGGAAAAACATCCATAAACCATTTTCGCTGGAAATATCAGGATTTACCACTAACCAATGAAAAATACAACTCCCTAAACTCTTTGCAGGGTCCGACTTGACAACCGTCCAATCCGCGTCATGACAGCTCCGCACGTGACTCTGGGTGAAGTTCTTCTTCCTGAGAGCGGTGCAAAACAGACCGACAAAATTCGGGAACGGAGAATAGCAGTTTGTGGGTAAGTAACATAAATCACGAGGAAAATACCACGGCGTTGACATTTTGTGGGCTTTTCGGCAGCGGTTGGTTGATGTTACATTGTGCTGAGACTAAATAAATGGTCTTATTTGAGTTCTAAAGTATCTATCGGTTTGTTATTCTGGCCTTCGCGATTTCCTGGTCGCGACTCGCTCCATGATGTCTATGCACTGACTCGAGTGTTGGCTTGGCGCTGGTGCTGGAATGGGGCAGGGGCGAAGTTGTAAAAGTTGCTTTGTCGTCTGTTTGAAGCCTTCATTTGAATGAATTCAGTTCAGTTGGTAGTTATTGCTTGTGTTTACAATGCTCTTTGTGCCTTAACGTCTTTAGGGTTGAAGCAGAATTTTTTTCCCCCACACAACATTGAAGCTAGTTTTACATTCCATTTATTCTACGCCTCACTAGCTTCGGGGCAACTAGGCGAGTTTGTTGGGACATTTAATGTTGCTAACCAGTGGTGGAAAAAATACCCAATTGTCATACTTGAATAAAAGGAAAGATACATTTTCCATAGAAAATGAAAGTCAAGTGAAAGTCACCCAGCAAAACAAATGCTACTTGAATAAAAGTCTAAACTTATTTGGTTTTACATATAAAAGTTATTGCTAAAACATACTTAAGTATCAAGTATAAATCATTTCACACATTTATGGATAGCCAGGGACACACTACAACACTCGGGACATAATTTACAAACTAAGCATTTGTGTTTAGTAAGTCTGCCAGGTTAGAGGCTGTAGGGATGAGCAGGGATGTTCCCTTGATAAGTGTTTGAATTTGACCATTTTCCTGTCCAGCTAAACATTCAAAATGTAACGAGTACTTTTGGCTGTCAGTGAAAATGTATGGAGTAAAAAGTACATTTTCTTTAGGAATGTAGTGGAGTAAAAGTTGTCAAATATAAATAGTTAAGTACAGATACCCCCCCAAAATGACCTTAAATAGTACTTTAAAGTATTTTCACTTAATTACTTTACACCACTGAAGCTAACATCACTTGATTTTGGGTATCTGGCTAGCCAGCAAGCAGGAATTTCAAGTTGTCAGTTAGAATATAAATGATTTCATATAATTTGTGTGTTATGATTTAATTCAAAACATGACTGATTAATTTCTCATGTTGTTGCATTGCAAGTTTCACTTCACTTGGGACATTCCCATGCTACTTTCTTGCTATTTGCCCACTGACTGGATACACATTGAAAGTTGGGGAGTTTTCTAGCCCTTGATCATGACTCTCAGTTCCCTCATGTTACACATAAGTAATTGGATGAAGGCGTCTTCCGTACGGGGGAGTTTTGGAAAACAAAAATATGATAATGCCCCGGCCCTAACTGCATGAGTAGGCGCCCAATAGTTATCTTCTTATCCCTCAATTGTTTGCATGTGTGTCCTCTACTTGTAGATCTTATATCCCTCAACCCTGAACTAATTCTTCTCTCTCAGCATCAACGACTACCTGTCCACTCCAAACGTCTTGGAGAGAGTACAGAGGTTTTTAATCTTTGTTAAGGTACTGTGGCTAGATGCATAATATGCTTAACTGTAGTTTTTGTGTGTTTTAATCAACTTAAATCTGGGGAAAAAACAACATTTATGTTCATTGAATATTAGAGATCAACACACTATCCCTGTGTTTCAATGCATACTGGGCTTAATGGGAGCGTGCTGGGCTTAATGGGAGCGTGCTGGGATTAACGGGAGCGTACTGTGCTGAATTGGGAGCTTACTGGGCTGAATTGGAGCTTACTGGGCTGAATGGGAGCTTACTGGGTTGAATGGGAGCGTACTGGGCTGAATGGGAGCGTACTGGGCTGAATGGGAGCGTACTGGGCTGAATGGGAGCGTACTGGGCTGAATGGGAGCGTACTGGGCTGAATGGGAGCGTGCTGGGCTGAATGGGAGCGTGCTGGGCCGAATGGGAGCGTGCTGGGCCGAATGGGAGCGCGCTGGGCCGAATGGGAGCGCGCCGGGCCGAATGGGAGCGCGCCGGGCCGAATGGGAGCGCGCCGGGCCGAATGGGAGCGCGCCGGGCCGAATGGGAGCGCGCCGGGCCGAATGGGAGCGCGCCGGGCCGAATGGGAGCGCGCCGGGCCGAATGGGAGCGCGCCGGGCCGAATGGGAGCGCGCCGGGCCGAATGGGAGCGCGCCGGGCCGAATGGGAGCGCGCCGGGCCGAATGGGAGCGCGCCGGGCCGAATGGGAGCGCGCCGGGCCGAATGGGAGCGCGCCGGGCCGAATGGGAGCGCGCCGGGCCGAATGGGAGCGCGCCGGGCCGAATGGGAGCGCGCCGGGCCGAATGGGAGCAACACTGATTTATGTTGAGAGACAAAATAGCAAAGTCTACTCAAAATATTTTGAGGCTGACGGTTTGGGCTATATATATATATATACACTATAGAATCCTATATTATGCATAGTTAGTATTGAACAATATTGCTTTATTGTAATTTACATTCTTTATAGATGGAATGCTTTCTGTGCTACTGTTCCCTATAAGCTGAGATAAATATCACATTTACAAAAATGGCATCTATCCAGGGTTCATTTAACAGTAAAATAAGACTAAATGCATTTAAAAATGTAAGGTGTGAATGCCTGAATCTCGTTGTAGTTCACAGTTATGTTGCTCCTGTGTGACTGTGGCATGACTGCTAGCATGAAAAACACATATTTTCAATTGGCAAGAAGTAGTCATGAATGCTCATGAAGTATGCTATCATGTGCATGTATCAGCACATTCATCTCTTGATTTTACCAAAAGTATGATCACTTGTCTGAGAAGGTACAAGAAATATGTTTATTTGAGGGTTTCTTCAACACAAGTTTTTTTTCTGCTTTGAAATTGGCCACTAGGGGAAACTTAAACAACTGTCAACTTAATAAAACATCTGATTGGCTTAGAACAGTGGTCACCAACCGGTTGTGCGTGATCGACTAGTCCATCTCCAAGACATTTCTAGTCGATCGCCAAACATTTCTGTAAAAAAACAACGATAAAGCCTTGCTTTCCTATTTTATTTTTGTAATCGTCTCACGCTGTTGGCGGTAGGTGCAGCCGATTTCAGCTGCACTGTGTGCTGGGTAGTGGAAGTGTTCCGATTTTGAACCATTTCATGTGTCTGAAGGTACAAACTCTGCCTTCCCGGCGGGCTTGGAGAGAGAATTTTGTCCACTATAACCTACCGCTAGCTTATTGGGTGGCTGCGATGACCGTGTCTGCAAAAAAAAGTTACGGATGTATCGACCAGGTGAAATAGTTGAAATGGCAGAAAAAAAACAACATTTGTTGTTTTTTCAATCCAAAGATGGTAGTGGGCTGAGTAGGTCCGTTTACCCTAGCTATCTAGCATGCTCAGAACACCTGTGTGGAAGTGTAACTCGGGAAGTGTAGCAGAAGAAGTGTGGTTTGGTCAGGTGGAGGCACCCATAGCTGCATGTATCTGTAACTGCTACAGTAAGTATCTTTTTTTTTTAAGGTTTCTTTCTCGCTGATGAAAGATGAGGGCCATATGTTTCAAAAGCCGTCTCGCAATCAATGATTATTGATGTTTCCAAACGTTAAAACAAAGCATCAGCATCAGGACACTGGCGGTCACGAGCCATGAAGGCAGTCAAAGTACACGTGACATCAAGGTAATTAGGTTTCTCCAAGCTGTGATGCTGCTGGTGGTCATTAGTAGCCTACTAAACTTGCTAACTGCCTCGTACTCAGCACTCTATTATCCGTCTAATCACTCTGACATCAATGCAAATGTAATCGGAAATCAAACACTTCATGAGAGCTCATGTTGCGCAACATTTCTATAGGCAATGCAATGCTTTAGGACAGAGTGATGGCCTCTTAACTTCCTGCGGATCAGTGGGGCGCTAGCGGCAACTTCTGGTGAAATTGCAAAGCGCCAAATTCAAATTAAATTACTAAAAATATTAAACTTTCATGAAATCACAAGTGCAATACATCAAAATAAAGCTTAACTTGTTGTTAATCCAGCTGCCGTGTCAGATTTCAAAAAGGCTTTACGGCGAAAGCAAACCGTGCGATTATCTAAGGACAGCGTCCAGCACACACATGCATAACAAATCATTTTCAACCAGGGAGTTGCGACACGAAAGTCAGAAATAGCGATATAATATATGACTTACCTTTGAAGATCTTCTTCTGTTGGCACTCCAAAAGGTACCAGTTACATTACAAATGGTCCTTTTGTTCGATCAAGTCCTTCTTTATATCCATAAAAACTCAGTTTAGCTGGCGCGCTTCAGTCAATAATCCACTCGGTTTCCCGCCTTCAAAATGCATACAAAATGAATCCCAAACGTTACCAATAAACTTATCCAAACAAGTCACTCAATGTTTATAATCAAACCTTAGGTACCCTAATACGCAAATAAACTCTAAAGTTTGAGTGGGAGAATCGTTATTGTCTTTCCCGAAGAAAAATGCCGAAGAACGCGCTCTCATTCACGCACTTGGAAACACTACAGCCAAAATGGGAGCAACCTAGAAAAACTACAATTTCTGGCTCATTTAAAAAAAAAAAAGAAAAAAAAAAAGAGCCTGAGACACTTTCTAATGACTGTTGACATCTAGTGGAAGTCCTAGGAACTGCAATCGGGCACAATTTCGCCCCATTATAAAAGTGCCAGCCATTGAAATCAGTGGTAGGATGAAAACATTTTTTGGGGGGGATGGTTTGTCCTTGGGGTTTCGCCTGCCATTTCAGTTCTGTTATACTCAGACATTATTTGAACAGTTTTAGAAACTTTAGATCTACCAATTTCAAAAGACTGACATCTAGTGGAAGCCATAGGAACTGCAACCAGATGCCTCAGAAATCTAGATTCCCATAGAAAACCAATTGAAAACACAGTGAACTCAAAAAATAATCTTGGATGGTTTGTCCTCGGGTTTTCGCCTGCCAAATAAGTTCTGTTATACTCACAGACATTATTTTAACAGTTTCAGAAACTTTAGAGTGCTTTCTATCCAAATCTGGCTGGCATGAAAATGAACCAGGGGAAAAGTGTCCTCCATTCGCTATTTAAGTGCACAGATGACATGTCATTTTCACTGCTGCTCCTGTTTTGAGACAGGTGCATGATAATAGTTCATTCAAGTCAAGTCCAAACAAATTTCACACACCTTATTTAGTGAATGGAAAGACAAGATGAAATCAAGAAGAGTGTGATTGGTGACAATATTACCCTATCACTTGTGAATTGTATATCACTTATGATTGATGCCCAGCGTAAGGCAAACAATGCCTTTTTTTGTGACTTTCTTTTAATCATAGTTGCACACCTCGTAGCCTTGCCCATAAGCCTATGTTTTGATGAGGTTTGTATCAACTGAAGTGGCCAAATAACTTCTTTAAAATTAAGCACATTAATCTGCTTTTCAAGGGGTGTAGAGCCTAACTGGCATACATAAGCAGTGCTTGAGTTTCACGTTTGGGGAAGATCATTTTCACCATAAAAGTGCACCTTTTATAATAAAAGCATTACATGCATAATGTCATATGCGGTCACTTTTGATAATGGTGTTTTCCCGCCAAAGGAACTTTTACGCTTATTGCCTACTGCCATGTGCACATTGTTGCTCTTATAATGTGAAGAAATAGCCTAGTAGTTTATCAACATTTTCAGCTAAACCTTCTGATCTGTTGCGTCAGCCACATTGCGGGAAAACTTGTTTTTTCTGCTAGTGGTTATGTTAATTTGGGATCTATCGCAAATTAACATAACCATAACTGTCCCAGAATATGTTTGGAATATTTATTTCTCGCACAGAATGTAATAAGTAAAGTTTTGTACTATGGAGGATAGTAGATTGACATAGGCGGATGCTTTTGCGGTTCGTTAGGCCTACTCATCTACTTATCTTCAATATGCACCTCAGATGACCTCACCTATTGCATCCTCGATGTGTCTGTCTTCACTTGTAGCCTGTGAGAAAGACCAGATCACGTGATGGAGAGCCATGTGAGTGAGAGGTGCTTTGGAGCCTGCAGCACTCTGGGCCAAGGGCGCAACGGCCGCTGGCAGCAGGAGACATAGCTTTTTTTTGTGTGCATTACGGTCACACAAAGGGGATGCCGCCGACATTGTCATTTGCTTGTCAAATTGTGAATGAGAGACTGATGAAGTGTGTACAGCCTGTGTAAAAATCTAAGCAGAGCTCGTGCCTTTTCAAGCCACTTTTTTCAAATCAGCATTAGCTGCATCATGCAGCCTTACAATGTATTAAAAATCGAAACATATAATCCAACATTTGTAGAACAACTAAAGTTACATTAATAACTCTAAATTAAGCATATAGGAGTACCTGTTTCTTTGTTAAACGCTCAACACAGAATAGCCGCATGTGCACAATCTCTTAAATCGTTTTGGAGGAAATATCCTTTCTATTTTATTCAGCTTTGTTCAATTGTATTCGTCATAATATAATGCCACCGAATTCTAAGAAAATCTTGTTTGGAGTGATGAATCACGCTTCACCATATGTCAGTACGGCAGACAAATTTGGGTTTGGTGGATGCCAGGAAAACGCTATCTGCCCCAATGCATAGTGTCAACTGTAAAGTTTGGTGGAGGAGTAGTTGTCTAGGGCTGTTTTTCATGGTTCGGGCTAGGCCCCTTAGTTGCAGTGAAGGGAAATGCTTAACGCTATAGCATACATTGACATTCTAGACGATTCTGTGCTTCCAATTTTGTGGCAACCGTTTGGGGAAGGCCCTTTCCTGTTTCAGCATGACAATGCCCTCGTGCACAAAGCCAGATCAAATATTTTTATAACTTAATCAAGACAGACCACAGCCTGTTTCCAATGGGAACAAATGAGTCATAGTGGGCAGAGCCAAGCATGAGCTAGCGAGATCCTATTGGCCCGTTCTAGCATACATCTGCGTATTTCCTTTAAGGAACGCCTACTCTGTGAAATGCGTGTGTCCAATAACTCACTTCGCCTTTGCACTCCTAAACAATGTGATTTAAAAAAATAAAAAATAAAAAAAAAGTTTAACTTTGGCAAAAGTTAATCTACAATACGTAGTCTAATCTATTCATAATAGATTCTAGTTATGAAACATAACTGTATTGAGATCTAATGTTTCATCGATGAGGACATTTGCAGAATGTCGGCCAAAATCCATCTTTTGCCACTGCCGGCCACTGGGCTTCCTCTCACTACCATATTTGGTTGTGAATGGAAACGCCAAGCGGATGCTTCACATTTTATACATCTGGTGAAATATCTATCTCATTGTTCTGTTTGTGGCGAGGTCATATCATCTAGCCGTGGAACGCCTTCCCAGAAGAGTGGTGGCTGTTATAGCAGCAAAGGGGGGACCAACCTCATATTAATGCCCATGATTTTGGAATGAGATGTTCAAGGAGCAGGCGTTCACATACACTGTGCACTACATGACCAAAAAGTATCCCTGGTGTTTATATGTAGGGCCTATCATATTCACTGACAGTATTATCCATTAAAATATAGGCTAGCCTTTATCCATAAGTTATCCTTATGATGGCTTTTAATATTCACACGAAGCTTGAAAATAAACATTTATAGAGTCATTACAGAATTTGTGTGATATTTATTACCACATAAATGTATCAAAATAGTTTTTCTTTTTGCATTAATTCGAGGTAGAGGTAATCAGAAAACTGAATATAGGACGTCCATTTAGGTAATCAGCATCAACCTACAGTATGATAACATTAAGAACAATGAACGGTTTTGATTTGGCCCTCTTCTCTCCCCGGGGAGGTGTGTGTGTGTGTCTGTGATGGATTGAGTACATCAGAGTAGTCTGTCAGTGACGTATAATCAGGGCTTGCTAATCGTGACAGCCAGGGCAGCCCCCTCGTGCCCTTTCCCTCCACCTCCCACCCTCCACTTCACTTACCAAACCACAGTAACTGTCAAGTGTGTGTGTGTGTCAGACATTATAAATAGCCATATGCCTAGCTCCTCGTCTCAACGCAGTGTAGTGCTTCTTCTCTCTGAGCCGATGTTGCTGTAACAGATATAGAGGTCAACGCTTTCCAGTGAAATGATTAATGGCCTGACTTGTACCTTCCCCATTTAAAGGGGCAGGCCATGTTTGGAGTTTTTGAATCAATGATACGTAACCTAAGCCTAGCCAATGAAAAATCTAACCTATCAATGCCTCATGAGCTGACTGAGCTGACTTACCCCCAGCAGAACCCCAATTATAATCTTGTTTTACTCCATTGATCTAAACAATAGTATTGTAAACAAACACTACTTTCAAAACATGGTTAAAATTATAAATTTGTTCCCATGGGGCCAAGCTTCCTGCCATCTAGGACCTATATACAAGGTGGTGTCAGAGGAAGGCCCCAAAAATTGTCAGACTCCAGTCAGGGCTTCCTGAGTGGCGCAGTGGTCTAAGCTGTGCCGCTAGAGATCCTGGTTAGAGTCCAGGCTCTGTCGCAGCCGACCGCGACCGGGAGACCCCTGGGGCGGCGCACAATTGGCCCAGCGTCGTCCGGGTTAGGGGAGGGTTTGGCCGGCAGGGATGTCCTTGTCTCATTGCGCACTAGCGACTCCTGTGGTGGACCGGGCGCAGTGCACGCTGACACGGTTGCCAGGTGTACGGGGTTTCCTCCGACATATTGATGCGGCTGGCTTCCGGGTTGAGTGGGCTTTGTGTCAAGAAGGGGTGCGGCTTGGTTGGTTTGTGTTTAGGGGACGCACGGCTCTCGACCTTCACTCCTCCTGAGTCCGTACATAACTTGCAGCGATGAGACTACCAATTGGATATCACGAAATTTAAGGAGAAAAAGGAGTACATTTAAAAAATAAATGTAAGACTCCAGCCACCCTAGTCATAGACTGTTCTCTCTGCTACCGCACGGCAAGCGGTACCGGAGCGCCAAGTCTAGGTCCAAAAGGCTCCTTAACAGTTCTACCCCCAAGCCATAACACTGCTGAACAGCTAATCAAATGGCTAGCTGTGTGTGTGTGTGTGTGTGTGTGATAGTAAATCAATGTAGGCTAATTCATGAGACATTTGTAAAACATTAAAGCTTTCACTGCTGTTGGCACTCACACACACACACACACACTTTCCATATCTCATTGTGATGGATCAGACACAGGTCCTTTTCATTGCATCATCATCGCTGCTGTTGGAGAGAAAGGAAGAGCATGCCACATTTTGTTGACTTCGCTATTCTTGAATAAGCTATAGCAGGTGGTAGTAACTACTGTCTCTTTGATGAGCCAAGTACTCTACTTTCACTGTAGGGAGTGGTGTGACACTGACAGGACAGATATTAGTCTGTTAAAGACCTTCGCAGTGACTGTCTTCAGAAGGGCAATGGGGTTCTTCTTTTTGGGTTAACTAACCAAGGGTGGCAACGGTCCCAATGACCTCATTCATCAATAATAATATCTTACTTTTGTTCTCACCTCCCTCCTCTCTATCCTTTTCCTCTCCATCTCCTCTGTAGAGTCATGGCCTCTGCTTCAATACCAGTCTACAACTCCTCTAATAATCCCCTGGAAAACAGCTCCAGTCACAATGTAAGTGTGTTCAGTGTGTGTCTGTTTCTCTCTCTCGTTCTCACTCGCTCTCTTTCCCTTCTCTCTCATTTTTTGTTCTCTATCTCTGTATGGTCCTCTAACTCTCTCTCTGGTCTGTCTGTGTGTGTTCAGTGTATATATATATATATATATATATATATATATATATTTATTTATTTATTGTTTTGTGGTTTGCAGCATGTACAGTTGAAGTCGGAAGTTTACATACACCTTAGCCAAATACATTGAAACTCAGATTTTCACAATTCCTGACATTTAATCATAGTAAAAATGCCCTGTCTTAGGTCAGTTAGGATCACCAATTTATTTTAAGAAAGTGAAATGTCAGAATAATAGTAGAGAATGATTTATTTCAGCTTTTATTTCTTTCATTATTCCCAGTGGGTCAGAAGTTTATGGACACTCAATTAGTATTTGGTAGCATTGCCTTTAAATTGTTTAACTTGGGTCAAAAGTTTCGGGTAGCCTTCCACAAGCTTCCCACAATAATTTGGGTGAATTTTGGCCCATTCCTCCTGACAGAGCTGGTGTAACTGAGTCACGTTTGTAGGCCTCCTTGCTCGTTTAACAGTATAGCTTCCGTCCCTCTCCTCGCCCCAACCTGGGCTCGAACCAGGGACCCTCTGCACACATCAACCACAGTCACTCACGAAGCATCATTACCCATCGCGCAACAAAAGCCGCGGCCCTTGTAGAGCAAGGGGAACAACTACTTCTAGGTCTCCGAGCGAGTGACGTCACCGATTGAAACACTATTAGCGTGAATCACCGCTAACTAGCTAGCCATTTCATATCAGCCACACTCGCACAGGCTTTTTCAGTTCTGCCCACAAATTCTCTATGGGATTGAGGTCAGGGCTTTGTGATGGCCACTCCAATACCTTGACTTTTGTTGTCCACAACTCTGGAACTATGTTTGGGGTCATTGTCCATTTCGAAGACCCATTTGCGACCAAGCTGTAACTTCCTGACTGATGTCTTGAGATGTTGCTTCAATATATACACACAATTTTATTCCCTCATGATGCCATCTATTTTGTGAAGTGCACCAGTCCCTCCTGCAGCAAAGCACCCCCACAACATGATGCTGCCACCCCCATGCTTCACGGTTAAATGTTCTGTTACCGTACTGTCTCAGCGTGTAGGCTCGGCAGTAATGATGATACCGTACAACCTGTAATAAACTGTCTCAGCGGGTAGGCTCGGCAGTAAAGATGATACCGTACAACCTGTAATGAACTGTCTCAGCGGGTAGGCTCGGCAGTAATGATGATACCGTACAACCTGTAATAAACTGTCTCAGCGTGTAGGCTCGGCAGTAATGATGATACCGTACAACCTGTAATGAACTGTCTCAGCGTGTAGGCTCGGCAGTAATGATGATACCGTACAACCTGTAATAAACTGTCTCAGCGGGTAGGCTCGGCAGTAAAGATGACACCATAGACATTAAAACCAGTAGATAGTAGTGCTGATGTCGTCCACGGGTTCCTTTAGAAAACTCCCGAAGGCGCATGAAGCCGGAAGCATTAGAATCTGAAGCGCTCCATATTGCTGAATGCCGCTAAGGGTCGCGGTGAAATGGACGTAAATAACAAAGGATCATGTCTGACGTAGTCGTTTTCATCCAGCTTGAGAGAGTCGACCGGGAGCCTCCTCGTAGCCTGCCGGCCCGTGATTGGTCCGTGTCAGCACGTGGTCCTGTGTGATGACAAATGTAGTAGTCAGAATGGATCACTATTTAATATCTTGATTTGTAGCAAACTTTAAAATCAGTTACTGCGGGGATCAAATTTGAGGCCAAAGTGTCCGTTTACATTTTTTGGTGTCAGTCGTTCTGGCGATGGTCATTTTACCTAGGCTTTCTAGGGCAGACCAGGGCTTTTGGCAGCGCTAGGTTGCTACACAGTAGCCAACCAGCAGAGCTTGTGACTTCATGCTCCAGACCTGACGCTGGGGGACTGATATAGTGTGTGTGTGTCAAGAGCCTGAATCACAAATCCATATTCAGAGTTGTGTTCAGTGTATGTCCCTTAAGGCCTAATCACAACACACACACACACATTTTACATTACATTTAAGTCATTTAGCAGACGCTCTTATCCAGAGCGACTTACAAATTGGTGCGTTCACCTTATGACATCCAGTGGAACAGCCACTTTACAAACAGTGCATCTAAATCTTTTAAGGGGGGGGGTCAGAAGGATTACTTTATCCTATCCTAGGTATTCCTTAAAGAGGTGGGGTTTCAGGTGTCTCCGGAAGGTGGTGATTGACTCCGCTGTCCTGGCGTCGTGAGGGAGTTTGTTCCACCATTGGGGTGCCAGAGCAGCGAACAGTTTTGACTGGGCTGAGCGGGAACTGTACTTCCTCAGTGGTAGGGAGGCGAGCAGGCCAGAGGTGGATGAACGCAGTGCCCTTGTTTGGGTGTAGGGCCTGATCAGAGCCTGGAGGTACTGAGGTGCCGTTCCCCTCACAGCTCCGTAGGCAAGCACCATGGTCTTGTAGCGGATGCGAGCTTCAACTGGAAGCCAGTGGAGAGAGCGGAGGAGCGGGGTGACGTGAGACACTCTTCTTCCCCTAACCTAAATGGACTACACTCTGTACAAGCTGTGTTTAACCAGCCTAGGCCCAGTATGGATAGGTGACTATGAAATGGCTAGTTAGGTTAGTCTTCTTATTCATTAATAAACTGTGCACCTTTTTAATAAACCATTTACCTGTTAAACTATGCACCTGCGCCTGGTTAGCCTCTTCTGTCATGAATCTATTTATGATTATTTTTTCCTCTGACCTCCGTAGTCAGTAGCGATGTCCTACCCCCTGCAGCGCTGTAAGCTCCCATGTAGGAACTCTGTTGCCCTGACAACCAGCATCATCAAGGCAAAGGCCTGCTGCTGGAGCACCAGCATCATGTATGTCAGTTGGAAAATGTTAGGCCAGTGCTGTTCAAACCTCTCCTCGGAGACCCCCAGGTTAGATTAGTTGTAGCCCTGAACTCTCACCTGATTCACCTACTCAAGACAGGTTAGAACACCTGACCTAGGCCTTCTAGGTTATTTATTCTCAGTACAGAGACCCTCTTTCATACTCAGATTAGTCATTCTTATTGGCTTTCCAATCAGGAAGTCCCAGAGTGGTAGCCAATAAAAACAGTGCTCTCGTAGCGTTGACTGTTGAGTTTTCCATGCAAAACAAATGACTGCTAGGTACAGTAATATGGACACAAGTGTGGCTTTGTCGAGCCCTGGGTAGGCCAGGTCTCTCTGCACTATTATATGTCTCTCGTACACAAACAGTGTGGCTGGATTGGCAGCCAGTTCTCTCAGTAGGGTAACAGAGAGGTGTTGTGTGGTCAGACTGACAGAAGGATTGAAAGCAGGCTGGGAGTTCTGCACACACACATGGGCACAGTATTACCACTGGAACACTAAGGTCAGTTTGTAGTTACCCCTACTAATGGTTAGGGTTGGGGGAGTGTTATACGTTCTGTAGTTGGACCGTTCAAGTGTCAGAGGAGCAATGATTGAGGACGTTATGAATGAATTAAATAGGCCTGGTCGTGCTTCGGGCTGCCGCACACACACACACACAAACGGAACCTGCACGTGACTTCAGCATAAAATAATGTGCCCAGAAAAACAAAAAACACGCTATTTACTCAACCTGTGGTAGTCCAACACCACGATCACACTGTCGCCAATAGCAACAACAGCATCACATCAAAGGTGATAGGCTGGTGGTGCTGAAAGGACAGTGACCGTAATACCTGTGCACTCCATTGCGTTGAGGGGGAGAGAGTTTTGGTCAAACACACAGACAAGGCTTTGTACACTCTTGGCATTCTCTCAACCAGCTTCACCTGGAATGCTTTTACAACAGTCTTGAAGGAGTTCCCACATGCTGAACACTTGTTGGCTGCTTTTCCTTCACTCTGCGGTACAACTCATCCCAAACCATCTTAATTGGTTTGAGGTTGGGTGATCTGTTGCAGCATTCCACCACTCTCCTTCTTGGTCAAATAGCCCTTACACAGCATGGGGGTGTGTTGGGTCATTGTCCTGTTGAAAAACAAATGATAGCCCCACTAAGCGTAAACCAGATGGGATGGCGTATCACTGTGGTAGCCATGCTGGTTAAGTGCCTTGAATTCTAAATAAATCAGTGTCACCAGCAAAGCACCATCACACCACCTCCATGCTTCACGGTGGAAACCACACATTCGGAGATCATCCGTTCACCTACTCGGCATCTCACAAAGACACGGCGGTTGGAACCAAAAATCGCAAATTTGGACTCCTCAGACAAAAGAACCGATTTCCAACGGTTTATTGCTAATTTCTTCGCCCAAGCAAATCTCTTCTTCTTATTGGTGTCTGTTAGTAGTGGTTTATGGAGCAATTTGACCACGAAGGCCTGATTTTTAACGCAGTCTCTGAACAGTTGGTGTCTGTTACTTGAACTCTGTGAAGCATTTATTTGGGCTGCAATCTGAAGTGCAGTTAATGCTACTGAACTTATTGTCTGCAGCAGAGGTACCTCTAGGTCTTCCTTTCCTGTGGCTGTCCTCGTGAGAGCCAGTTTCATCATAGTGATTGATGGTTTTTGTGACTGCACTTGAATAAACGTTCTAAGTTCTTGAAATTTTCCGGATTGACTGACCTTCATGTCTTAAAGTAATTATGGACTGTCGTTTCTTTGCTTAGTTGAGCTGTTCTTGCCATAATATGGATTTAGCCCTATTTGGTAAAATACCGTCTTCTGTATACCACCCCTACCTTGTCACAACATAACTGATTGACTGAAATGCATTAAGAAGGGGAAAAATGTCCACAAATTAACTTTTAACAAGACACACCTGTTAATTGAAATGCATTCCAGGTGACTACCTCATGAAGCTGGTTGAGAGAATGCCAGGCGTCTGCAAAGCTGTCATCAAGGCAAAGGGTGTCTATTTTGAAGAATCTCAAATATAAAATACATTTTGATTTAACACTTTTTTGCTTACTACATGATTCCATATGTGTTATTTTATAGTTTTGATGTCTTCACTGTAATTCTACAATGTAGCAAATTGTAAAAATAAATAAATAACCCTTTGAATGAGTAGTAGTTCTAAACCTTTTGACTGGGGCTAAATATATAGGCTACATCTCTGTTGTAGTGAACAGACCAGTTCTACTAGTGTCTGACACCCCTCATTATCTCCAGAGAAATACACTGAGCGTACAAAACCACAGAGGACATGTTGCTATGACTCCAATGCTTCCCACAGTCGTGTCCAGTTGGCTGGATGTCCTTTGGGTGGTGGACTATTCTTGATACGCACGGGAAACTGTTGAGCGTTATAATCCCAGCAGCTTTGCAGTTCATGACCCAAACCGGTGCGCCTGGCACCTACTACCATGCCCCGTTCAAATGCACTTAACACATACACAATCCGTGTCTCCAATTGTCTCAAAGCTTAAAAGTCCTTTTTTAACCGGTCTCCTCCCCTTCATCTACACTGCTTTTGAAGAGGATTAACAGGTGATATCAATAAGTGATCATAGACTGACCAGGTGAATCCAGGTGGAAGCTAGGTCATGGGAAGAGCAGGTGTCCTTAATGTTGTGTAATTACCAGCAATGTTCCCTCTAAGGCAGGACTGGCGCACAGAAGAAATGCCTCGCAGAGACACAAGAACGTCACTGAGTTCACGCTAAATAGATAAACGTTTTTTTATGTGATCGAATCAACACTATCAGCCGCTTTTCAATGCAACGAACCAAAAGAAATGTAACTTTGCAAGATTGAGTCTGTGATTTTGTTGTAGGCAGAGCGCAACAGGGGTAGGTAGCCCATGAGTTGTCTTTCAGTCACCTGGGAGTGAATGCGCTTTTCAGATCAGTTCAGAGCGCAGGTATACATTATTATTTGCTAGTTAGCGAGTTATTAGCCCAGTTATAGGTCTGCACTGGGAAGTTACTGCTTCCTACAAGAGCACAAAACATGTAGGCTACATTTCCAGCTGTCTTTTGAAAAGCCAGTCAGGTAAAAAGCTTATGCCTTAATTAACGGGGCAGTGTTGTATTTTTAGAGAGGCTTGAATATGTAAATAAGCCAATAGACAGAGGGGTAGCCCACATTTGTCTAATTCTCTGTATGGTAATAATAATACATTGTATTTTGTCAAGTGTTTTCTCGCATCGTGTGTTATTTCACTTTCTATTTAACCAGGTAGGCCAGTTGAGAACAGGTTCTCATTTACAACTGCGATCTGGCCAAGATAAAGCAAAGCAGTGGGACAAAAACAACAACATCAGAGTTACACATAAACAAACGTACAGTCACTATCACAATAGAAAAATCTATATACAGTGTGTGCAAATACAATCATACAATGCAAATTACAGTCCTCTATTTGGTCCATGGTGTTACAGACCAAGTCAACAAAACTAGTAATGTCAAGCTCTTCATAATGTGAGGACTTTTTGACGTCTCATGCAATGTAGGCCTCCACTGAACACCACATATATATGCTACTGTAGTCTATATCATAGACATCAAAAGCTGTTTCCATGTGAAAATGTTCTGGGATTTGCTCCATTGGTTTTGTTGGTAGACCTACATTATGCTCCAATAGCCACAATATCCTATTGGCTACTGTCTCAAACTGTAAGGTTTTCACTGTAAACGGGTGCTGGAAGTTGCACAAAATTCTCACAAGCTTCAAGTTTCCGCTCACGACCTAAACATTTGCTCAGTTCCCCCTCAAATGTTTTTTAGCCAACATTTGATTACAAGTGCTTGTAATATTTAGTGTTTTTTTACAAAGAAAAGTGCTAAGGAATAGCAGTAATTATGTACAGTCGTGTCATACTTGCCTCTGTGTGTTTTTCTGTCATATTAATATCCCTCTGTTGCTCTGCAGGCGTCCAGAGAGAGTCTGAAAATGGAACTGCTGGCAGACTGCAGCTTACTGCCCGGAGAGGAGAGAATCATAGGTCTGTGTTCTTCTAAGCCAGTGATTTATGTTGCTGTGGATACTTATTCTAACACTGTTGGACATTGGGAGACTGTTCTCGGCTTTCTATTCTATTAGTAAGGTACAGAAATATTTGTATACGTTCGGTCTGATAGCCTTCCTCTACACTCGAGGCCCTTTCTAATGGGAACTGTGTTTTAAAGCTGTTGGAGAGATCTTAGAATGACCTGGTTTCACTTCTGTTGTGATAGTTTTTTACATTTGAATCTGATCTGTGTTCTGGTGTGTCAGTATGTTGTCAGTAAATATAAGGAGAGAAACCCTGTTGGTTTTGTAACAGAAGAGACTAAATATAGAACCTCTCCAACCAAGTCGGCTTGAATTGTTAGTAGTCTCTCTCTCTCGTTGTCTGTCTCTCTCTCTCTCTCTCTCTCTCGTTGTGTCTCTCTGGTGTTGTCTGTCTCTCTGGTGTTGTCTGTCTTTCTCTCTGTGTGGAGTCATTTCTGGTAGCTATATCTTGGAGAATTCAGAAGAAAAGAGGGGAGTAGGAGAATGATAGGAAGTTTTGTGGAAAGTACAGACAGGTTGAGTGCAGCTTTTGTCTTGCTGTTAGTGTTGTATTGTGGTTAATGTTTTGTCTTGCTGTTAGTGTTGTATTGTGGTTAATGTTTGGTTACAATATGGTTCATTGTCAACATGGCTTGTTCAGTGTGGGGGTGGATGGTGGAAATGGGTGTGTATCTAGTAAGTCATTTCCCGTCCCTCTCGCTCTCCCCCTCTCGTTTGCTCGCTCTCCCCCTCTCGTTTGCTCGCTCTCCCCCTCTCGTTTGCTCGCTCTCCCCCTCTCGTTTGCTCGCTCTCCCCCTCTCGTTTGCTCGCTCTCCCCCTCTCGTTTGCTCGCTCTCCCCCTCTCGTTTGCTCGCTCTCCCCCTCTCGTTTGCTCGCTCTCCCCCTCTCGTTTGCTCGCTCTCCCCCTCTCGTTTGCTCGCTCTCCCCCTCTCGTTTGCTCGCTCTCCCCCTCTCGTTTGCTCGCTCTCCCCCTCTCGTTTGCTCGCTCTCCCCCTCTCGTTTGCTCGCTCTCCCCCTCTCGTTTGCTCGCTCTCCCCCTCTCGTTTGCTCGCTCTCCCCCTCTCGTTTGCTCGCTCTCCCCCTCTCGTTTGCTCGCTCTCCCCCTCTCGTTTGCTCGCTCTCCCCCTCTCGTTTGCTCGCTCTCCCCCTCTCGTTTGCTCGCTCTCCCCCTCTCGTTTGCTCGCTCTCCCCCTCTCGTTTGCTCGCTCTCCCCCTCTCGTTTGCTCGCTCTCCCCCTCTCGTTTGCTCGCTCTCCCCCTCTCGTTTGCTCGCTCTCCCCCTCTCGTTTGCTCGCTCTCCCCCTCTCGTTTGCTCGCTCTCCCCCTCTCGTTTGCTCGCTCTCCCCCTCTCGTTTGCTCGCTCTCCCCCTCTCGTTTGCTCGCTCTCCCCCTCTCGTTTGCTCGCTCTCCCCCTCTCGTTTGCTCGCTCTCCCCCTCTCGTTTGCTCGCTCTCCCCCTCTCGTTTGCTCGCTCTCCCCCTCTCGTTTGCTCGCTCTCCCCCTCTCGTTTGCTCGCTCTCCCCCTCTCGTTTGCTCGCTCTCCCCCTCTCGTTTGCTCGCTCTCCCCCTCTCGTTTGCTCGCTCTCCCCCTCTCGTTTGCTCGCTCTCCCCCTCTCGTTTGCTCGCTCTCCCCCTCTCGTTTGCTCGCTCTCCCCCTCTCGTTTGCTCGCTCTCCCCCTCTCGTTTGCTCGCTCTCCCCCTCTCGTTTGCTCGCTCTCCCCCTCTCGTTTGCTCGCTCTCCCCCTCTCGTTTGCTCGCTCTCCCCCTCTCGTTTGCTCGCTCTCCCCCTCTCGTTTGCTCGCTCTCCCCCTCTCGTTTGCTCGCTCTCCCCCTCTCGTTTGCTCGCTCTCCCCCTCTCGTTTGCTCGCTCTCCCCCTCTCGTTTGCTCGCTCTCCCCCTCTCGTTTGCTCGCTCTCCCCCTCTCGTTTGCTCGCTCTCCCCCTCTCGTTTGCTCGCTCTCCCCCTC
This sequence comes from Salvelinus fontinalis, assembly GCF_029448725.1. Classification (NCBI taxonomy): domain Eukaryota; kingdom Metazoa; phylum Chordata; class Actinopteri; order Salmoniformes; family Salmonidae; genus Salvelinus; species Salvelinus fontinalis. The sequence goes on along the minus strand of NC_074700.1, from coordinate 24,161,970 downwards.
TCGTTTGCTCGCTCTCCCCCTCTCGTTTGCTCGCTCTCCCCCTCTCGTTTGCTCGCTCTCCCCCTCTCGTTTGCTCGCTCTCCCCCTCTCGTTTGCTCGCTCTCCCCCTCTCGTTTGCTCGCTCTCCCCCTCTCGTTTGCTCGCTCTCCCCCTCTCGTTTGCTCGCTCTCCCCCTCTCGTTTGCTCGCTCTCCCCCTCTCGTTTGCTCGCTCTCCCCCTCTCGTTTGCTCGCTCTCCCCCTCTCGTTTGCTCGCTCTCCCCCTCTCGTTTGCTCGCTCTCCCCCTCTCGTTTGCTCGCTCTCCCCCTCTCGTTTGCTCGCTCTCCCCCTCTCGTTTGCTCGCTCTCCCCCTCTCGTTTGCTCGCTCTCCCCCTCTCGTTTGCTCGCTCTCCCCCTCTCGTTTGCTCGCTCTCCCCCTCTCGTTTGCTCGCTCTCCCCCTCTCGTTTGCTCGCTCTCCCCCTCTCGTTTGCTCGCTCTCCCCCTCTCGTTTGCTCGCTCTCCCCCTCTCGTTTGCTCGCTCTCCCCCTCTCGTTTGCTCGCTCTCCCCCTCTCGTTTGCTCGCTCTCCCCCTCTCGTTTGCTCGCTCTCCCCCTCTCGTTTGCTCGCTCTCCCCCTCTCGTTTGCTCGCTCTCCCCCTCTCGTTTGCTCGCTCTCCCCCTCTCGTTTGCTCGCTCTCCCCCTCTCGTTTGCTCGCTCTCCCCCTCTCGTTTGCTCGCTCTCCCCCTCTCGTTTGCTCGCTCTCCCCCTCTCGTTTGCTCGCTCTCCCCCTCTCGTTTGCTCGCTCTCCCCCTCTCGTTTGCTCGCTCTCCCCCTCTCGTTTGCTCGCTCTCCCCCTCTCGTTTGCTCGCTCTCCCCCTCTCGTTTGCTCGCTCTCCCCCTCTCGTTTGCTCGCTCTCCCCCTCTCGTTTGCTCGCTCTCCCCCTCTCGTTTGCTCGCTCTCCCCCTCTCGTTTGCTCGCTCTCCCCCTCTCGTTTGCTCGCTCTCCCCCTCTCGTTTGCTCGCTCTCCCCCTCTCGTTTGCTCGCTCTCCCCCTCTCGTTTGCTCGCTCTCCCCCTCTCGTTTGCTCGCTCTCCCCCTCTCGTTTGCTCGCTCTCCCCCTCTCGTTTGCTCGCTCTCCCCCTCTCGTTTGCTCGCTCTCCCCCTCTCGTTTGCTCGCTCTCCCCCTCTCGTTTGCTCGCTCTCCCCCTCTCGTTTGCTCGCTCTCCCCCTCTCGTTTGCTCGCTCTCCCCCTCTCGTTTGCTCGCTCTCCCCCTCTCGTTTGCTCGCTCTCCCCCTCTCGTTTGCTCGCTCTCCCCCTCTCGTTTGCTCGCTCTCCCCCTCTCGTTTGCTCGCTCTCCCCCTCTCGTTTGCTCGCTCTCCCCCTCTCGTTTGCTCGCTCTCCCCCTCTCGTTTGCTCGCTCTCCCCCTCTCGTTTGCTCGCTCTCCCCCTCTCGTTTGCTCGCTCTCCCCCTCTCGTTTGCTCGCTCTCCCCCTCTCGTTTGCTCGCTCTCCCTCTCGTTTGCTCGCTCTCCCCCTCGTTTGCTCGCTCTCCCCCTCGTTTGCTCGCTCTCCCCCTCGTTTGCTCGCTCTCCCCCTCGTTTGCTCGCTCTCGTTCACCCTCTCGTTTGCTCTCTCTCGTTCACCCTCTCGTTTGCTCTCTCTCGTTCACCCTCTCGTTTGCTCTCTCTCGTTCACCCTCTCGTTTGCTCTCTCTCGTTCACCCTCTCGTTTGCTCTCTCTCGTTCACCCTCTCGTTTGCTCTCTCTCGTTCACCCTCTCGTTTGCTCTCTCTCGTTCACCCTCTCGTTTGCTCTCTCTCGTTCACCCTCTCGTTTGCTCTCTCTCGTTCACCCTCTCGTTTGCTCTCTCTCGTTCACCCTCTCGTTTGCTCTCTCTCGTTCACCCTCTCGTTTGCTCTCTCTCGTTCACCCTCTCGTTTGCTCTCTCTCGTTCACCCTCTCGTTTGCTCTCTCTCGTTCACCCTCTCGTTTGCTCTCTCTCGTTCACCCTCTCGTTTGCTCTCTCTCGTTCACCCTCTCGTTTGCTCTCTCTCGTTCACCCTCTCGTTTGCTCTCTCTCGTTCACCCTCTCGTTTGCTCTCTCTCGTTCACCCTCTCGTTTGCTCTCTCTCGTTCACCCTCTCGTTTGCTCTCTCTCGTTCACCCTCTCGTTTGCTCTCTCTCTCTCTCCAGACAAAGACATCATCTATATCTGTCCATTCAGTGGAGCTCTCAAAGGCAAAGTCTTCATCACTAACTACAGACTCTACTTCAAGAGTGCAGACGCAGTGAGTGACACACACACACACACACACTCTAGAGGGGTGATCTACTCATAGACATCTGTGGCGGTGGTTGTGGCAGACAGATTAAAGTCAGCAGAATTCCCAGTCAGGACGGGAAGAGGGGGGACGGGAAGAGGGGGGACGGGAAGAGGGGGGACGGGAAGAGGGGGGACGGGAAGAGGGGGGACGGGAAGAGGGGGGACGGGAAGAGGGGGGACGGGAAGAGGGGGGACGGGAGGAGGGGCATGGAGAAGAGGGAGGACGGGAAGAGGGGCATGGAGAAGAGGGAGGACGGGAAGAGGGGCATGGAGAAGAGGGAGGACGGGAAGAGGGGCATGGAGAAGAGGGAGGACGGGAAGAGGGGCATGGAGAAGAGGGAGGACGGGAAGAGGGGCATGGAGAAGAGGGAGGACGGGAAGAGGGGCATGGAGAAGAGGGAGGACGGGAGGACAGGAAGAGGGGCATGGAGAAGAGGGAGGACGGGAGGACAGGAAGCCGTGTTTGAGGACCACTTGCAAGGTGAGGGAGAGAGACGGTCCACCTCAACTTGCTTAATCAAGTGTTACGTGTTGGTGGGTTTAATGGTTACAGTCTTAAATAAAGCAACGTGGCTGCCCCCCCGTATTTTTCCAAATACTGTCACACCCTATGTTTTCTAATCAACTGTATGTGCTGAGCTTGTCTGATGCTTTAAGCCCAACTGTTTGTGCACATTTACACCTTTGCGTACAGGCCAGGTAGACTACTTCAGGCCTACTTCCCATGCGGAATCATGTGTGTGTCCTTACTCAACATTGACAGGAGCGCTCCAAACAAAAGACAATGAATAAATTGACAACTGGTAAAATTGAATGAAATGAACAAAACCTTGTTTCTCACAAGTGTAGCATAGGTTGAACTCTGACAATGACAACAGTAATCTACTCTATTAGTAATATATTGAATTCATTAACATAAATTACCATAACCAAACAAACATTGTAGATTAGAAATGATGTGAATTTAAGGTAGCTGTACTAGTGATGATATGGGGAATTGATTTACACTAACAATCAAAGGACAAACAATTCATATGAAACAGTGAATGTGCACAAATTGGCGGGAGAGAGTACATTCTGGAGAGAGAGATGCCTTGTGCATCTTACTTTTCCCCCTTTTTTCTCCATAATTTCATGGCATCCAATTGATAGTTAGTCTTGTCGCATCGCTGCATCTCCCGTACGGACTCGGGAGAGGCGAAGGTCGGGAGCCATGCGTCCTCCGAAACTCGACCCAACCAAGCCGCACTGCTTCTTGACACAATGCCCGCTTAACCCGGAAGCCAGCCGCACCAATGTGTCAGAGGAAACGCCGTACACCTGGTGACCGTGTCAGCGTGCATGTGCCCGGCCCGCCACAGGAGTCGCTAGAGCACGATGGGACAAGGACATCCCTGCCGGCCAAACCCTCCCCTAACCCGGACGATGCTGGGACAATTGTGCGCTGCCCCATGGGTCACCCGTTCGGGGCCGGCTGCGACAGTCTGGACTCTAACCAGGATCTCTAGTGGCAACTGCGATGCAGAGCCTTAGACCATTGTGCCACTCGGGAGGCCCCCACACATCCCCCTTAACTCAACATTTTAAATGTATACCCAAGACACATTATCTTCACACATACTGTAGGCCTAAGGAATAATCTCACAAATGGTGTCCGGTCCAATGCAGTAGCCATTTATGGGAAATTATGAAATAGTTTAGGAAAATGCAATTCTGAATTGCTTGGCATGCCAAGGTAAATACCCTCGCGTGATTTAAGATGCCAATGCCTGTCTTAGACTGATGGACTGTGCCATTCCTGCGACTTCCACACTCGTACACTGAGACTGGCACCAATCAGACGGTTGTCTCGTGTGACATTTTTCAAATATTTTAAATAAGATCAATTTGCGACTGCTTGACTAAAGAAAAATCTGTCGACCAACAGCCTTTTGACCAAACAATAGACAAAATGGAGTCAGCCCCCCTAGACTCCAGGTCAGCATTTCCTAACTCGGTGCACATTTAGTTTCTTGCCCCAGCACTACAAAGCTGGTTGAAATAATCCATGCTTGATGATGAGTTGGATATTTGAATCCGCTGTGTAGTGCTGGGACTAAACCCAAAATGTGCACAGGGGGGGGGGGGACTGAGTTTGGGAAACACTGTTGCAGGTGTAATCCACTTGGAGATTCACTTTCACTCTTCAGACAACAGAAGTTCATCTCCAACACAACAAAAAGAGGGGAACCCCATATCCCTTTCTCTCGTTTCTCTCTACCTCATCTCTTTAATCTGTCTTTCTCCTGGCACCACTAGTGTTTTGAACAGTCAATTCAATTGGAGAGGTGTGAGGGCGTTGGTGACAGTGAGATAGAAGAAGAGAGGGATGGTTATGGAGAGGAGAAGAGAGGGATGGTTATGGAGAGGAGAAGAGAGGGATGGTTATGGAGAGGAGAGAAGAGAGGGATGGTTATGGAGAGGAGAGAAGAGAGGGATGGTTATGGAGAGGAGAGAAGAGAGGGATGGTTATGGAGAGGAGAGAAGAGAGGGATGGTTATGGAGAGGAGAGAAGAGAGGGATGGTTATGGAGAGGAGAGAAGAGAGGGATGGTTATGGAGAGGAGAGAAGAGAGGGATGGTTATGGAGAGGAGAGAAGGAGAGGGATGGTTATGGAGAGGAGAGAAGAGAGGGATGGTTATGGAGAGGAGAGAAGGAGAGGGATGGTTATGGAGAGGAGAGAAGGAGAGGGATGGTTATGGAGAGGAGAGAAGGAGAGGGATGGTTATGGAGAGAAGGAGAGGGATGGTTATGGAGAGAAGGAGAGGGATGGTTATGGAGAGAAGGAGAGGGATGGTTATGGAGAGAAGGAGAGGGATGGTTATGGAGAGGAGAGAAGGAGAGGGATGGTTATGGAGAGGAGAGAAGGAGAGGGATGGTTATGGAGAGGAGAGAAGGAGAGGGATGGTTATGGAGAGGAGAGAAGGAGAGGGATGGTTATGGAGAGGAGAGAAGGAGAGGGATGGTTATGGAGAGGAGAGAAGGAGAGGGATGGTTATGGAGAGGAGAGAAGGAGAGGGATGGTTATGGAGAGGAGAGAAGGAGAGGGATGGTTATGGAGAGGAGAGAAGGAGAGGGATGGTTATGGAGAGGAGAGAAGGAGAGGGATGGTTATGGAGAGGAGAGAAGGAGAGGGATGGTTATGGAGAGGAGAGAAGGAGAGGGATGGTTATGGAGAGGAGAGAAGGAGAGGGATGGTTATGGAGAGGAGAGAAGGAGAGGGATGGTTATGGAGAGGAGAGAAGGAGAGGGATGGTTATGGAGAGGAGAGAAGGAGAGGGATGGTTATGGAGAGGAGAGAAGGAGAGGGATGGTTATGGAGAGGAGAGAAGGAGAGGGATGGTTATGGAGAGGAGAGAAGGAGAGGGATGGTTATGGAGAGGAGAGAAGGAGAGGGATGGTTATGGAGAGGAGAGAAGGAGAGGGATGGTTATGGAGAGGAGAGAAGGAGAGGGATGGTTATGGAGAGGAGAGAAGGAGAGGGATGGTTATGGAGAGGAGAGAAGGAGAGGGATGGTTATGGAGAGGAGAGAAGGAGAGGGATGGTTATGGAGAGGAGAGAAGGAGAGGGATGGTTATGGAGAGGAGAGAAGGAGAGGGATGGTTATGGAGAGGAGAGAAGGAGAGGGATGGTTATGGAGAGGAGAGAAGGAGAGGGATGGTTATGGAGAGGAGAGAAGGAGAGGGATGGTTATGGAGAGGAGAGAAGGAGAGGGATGGTTATGGAGAGGAGAGAAGGAGAGGGATGGTTATGGAGAGGAGAGAAGGAGAGGGATAGTTAAATAATCTTAGATGTAGCAGAAATGCAGAACCCAAGGTTGGCTTTACCAGATCATCAGTCAGGCTGAGAGGTGTGTGTGTGTGTGTGTGTGTGTGTGTGTGTGTTATTGACTGTGTGTGTGTCAGTGATGGAGTAGGTTATTACAGGGATGCAGCAGCAAGGCTTTATTCCAGTCTCTGTCCAAAATGGCTCCCTATTCCCTACATAGTACGCTACTTTTGACCAGGGTCCATAGGGCTCTGGTGAAAACTAGTGAATAGGGAGCCATTTGGGATGTAGACTCCACCCTCTGTAATGCAACACCTGACAACACGTTAACAATATGCTGACCTCACTAATTTTAACACACACACACACACACACCATCTACTCTGGTGGCTTAGCCAGCACCATACCACCCTGCATCCCACTGCTGGCTTGCCACTGAAGCTAAGCAGTGTTGGTCCTGGTCGGTCCCTGGATGGGAGACCAGAAGCTGCTGGAAGTGGTATTGGCGGGCCAGTAGGAGGCACCCTTTTCTCTGGTCTAAAAAAAATAACCCAATGCACCAGGGCAATGATTGGGGACATTGCCCTGTGTAGGGTGTTGTCTTTCAGATGGGATGATGCACTGGTGTCCTGACTCTCTGTGGTCACTAAAGATGCCATGGCACTTATTGTAGGGGTGTTAACCCTGGTGTTCTGTCTAAATTAACCAATCTGGCCCTCATACCATCATGGCCACCCAATCATCCCCAGTTTACAATTGGCTCATCCATCCTCCTCTCCCCTGTAACTATCCCCCAGGTTGTTGCTGTAAATGATAATGTGTTCTCAGTCAACTTACCTGGTAAAATAAAAACTGAACTGATGTAAGCACCTCCTACTAATCCCATGTCTACCATTTAAGCCTATGCTTTGCTAATTTAAGCCGCTTAATCTTGCAGGTGAAATATTAGCTACCTAAAATTTATTTAAGAGTATACTTCACATTACACATTTTATTTATTTAACCTTTATTTAACTAGGCTAGTCAGTTAAGAACAAATTCTTATTTACATTGATGGCTTACCCCGGCCAAACCCGGACGAAACTGGGCCAATTTTGTGCCGCCTTATACGACTCCCAATAACGGCCTGGTGTGATACAGCCTCACAATACCGATGTCTTTATTTCAATTCAACCACTGCAGGACCCTTCTTCCACCTATGTTGTATTCTGTTGTGATATCACTGGACTCCCAGCAGGACCAATCACATGTCTGTATTTTGTGTGATATCACAGGACCCGGCGGTGACTCTGGATGTTCCGCTGGGCGCCATTGGCCGGGTGGAGAAGATGGGCGGAGCCTCCAGTCGGGGGGAGAACTCATACGGGCTGGACATCACCTGCAAGGTCAGATACTGCGTCATGGTCCTGACCCACCCCTATGAATATACGTACATACTGGTTCAGGCCGACTAAATCTGACAACCAGACTAGGACTAAACCACTGTATAAAAACAGGAGTGTTTTTAATTTTTTTTTATAGGAAATTGAGACGTTGGAACATTGTGTTCAGAAAGGTTCATTCCAGTCTTGGATCAGGAAGTTTCAACATCAAAAAAGATTACAGCTATTTATTTTGTACTGACGGCATTTGGTGTGTCTGTGTTAACGTGCGTGCGTCCGTCCGTCCATCCGTCTTAGCGGTTGTTAATGTACGTCTCTCCCAACAGGACATGAGGAACCTGAGGTTTGCGTTGAAACAGGAGGGCCACAGTAGAAGGGACATCTTTGATATCCTGTTTAAATATGCCTTCCCCCTATCCCACGGTCTGGTACGTACACACCTTTTCATTTAGTCACCTGATATCATTACCGCCTTGTAGGAACTGTATCATAACTGTGATTGTACAAGGGCTTTATTAGAGTTGGTCTGTTTGCGGTATCCTGTTATTTGTCTTTGCTAGGGCTATATATATTTATATTGATTAACCACATGACATTGATTTTCAGATATGAAGACTTATTATAAATGAAACTGTTCCACGAAAATGTGCATATGAAAGCCATAACTGGCACGCAGATCAGTAGAAATGGTAGGATAACTTGGCACTCCAAATGGAAAATGTTGCCGACCGCTTGTGTAGCCTATTACTGGCAACTTCAGGAGCTTAAAGGTAGAATCTGTGAATACCGGCGGGACGAGGGGGGTCGGGAACAGGTTTTCTGCTTTATATTGATCTCTGGCTCCCTCTTTAGTCATTTGTGTGTCTTCAATTTTTAATCGCAGTGCTTAAAGCATCAGACAAGCTCTGTAGCCTACATATAGTTTAATTTATTCAAACAGGGTGTGTATTTGGAAAAATACTTGTTTTAAGATTTATACCAATCGATTGGTGGAAAGAAGACGACTCTCGGTCGACCAAGATTTTTTTTTTTTGTCGAGACAGCCCTAGTCTTTGCACATCATTAGAGAAGAGTTTACACTTGTATAAGGTAGTAGTTGTGGAATTGTTAGGTTAGATTACTGCATTGTCGGAACTAGAAGCACAAGCATTTCGCTACACTCGCATTAACATCTGCTACCATGTGTATGTGACAAATAACATTTGATTTGAGTCAACAAACAATCACTCACAAAAAGCAGTTGACTTAGCGAAGCTCTCCCATGTTTGCGTGACAAATAAAACCTTGGTAAAGTCAATCCCATTCTCTCTCGCTCTCTGTAGCTTCTGTTTGCGTACCTGAGTCAAGAGAAATTTGAAGAGAATGGCTGGAGTGTGTACAAGCCCATGGAAGAGTTCAGACGGCAGGTAGGACTTATCATTGTCTTACTAAATGTGTCATTGTTATTGCCAGTCTTCTAGGTTGTTGTCTGTGTTGGGATAGATCCAATATCCCAGTTTCTAACTCGGCCATTTAGTCTGCTTAATTTCTGTCGCTTGAAGATACACAGGTAAAGACAACCTAATCATTCCACCACGAAGCTTTTGAAAATAAACCGATTCATGGGACCAGCGCAGTTCAACTAGCATAGCTAGTCCCGTTGTTTAGGATTATTCCTCATTAATGCAAAGCGTTGTGGTATATTATAATCCTCTTGTTTTAACCATATAATATCACCAATGATGCTGAGTCACAGCCTGCAATCTCATCTCTGATTGGCTATTTGTCGTCCCCGTCACCAGGGCTTACCCAATGACAAGTGGCGTGTCACGTTCATCAATGCCAACTATGAGCTGTGCGACACCTACCCCACCATACTGGTGGTTCCGTTCAAAGCTACAGAGGAAGACCTGAGGAAAGTGTGTACCTTCAGGTCCCGAGGACGCATACCCGTGAGTCCTTTTCCCCCTCGTCCCACCCTCCTCACCCTCTCCCTGCCGTCCTTTCCCCCCCTTTCATATCTTCTTTCTCTCCTTCCATCTCTCTTTATCCCTCTTTTCTTTGACTTTATTCCACCCCACTCCCACCTACCTAACCCTCTCTCTGCCCCCCCCCCCCCCCCCCCCCCCCCATCCTCTAGGTGCTGTCGTGGATCCACCGTGAGAACCAGGCTGTTATCTGCCGCTGCTCCCAGCCCCTGGTGGGGATGTCTGGGAAGAGGAACAAGGATGACGAGCGTTACCTGGACCTGATCCGGGAGGCTAACGGCACCGCCAAGCTCACCATCTACGACGCACGGCCCAGCGTCAACGCCGTCGCCAACAAGGTCAGGGGTCAAATGTTAAAAGTGGAAAGGTCATGTCTGTGTAAAAAGGAGTCATGAGTCTCATGAGGTGCATTGGTTGGGTTCTGCTGGGAGGCGGTGTGCAGCTGTGGGCCTCATGGATCATCCAGACAGAGATGTCATGGATACGTGGGACTTCACGTCTAGGTACGTGTCTGGCTTCCTTGTAAGAGTACTTCTCAGAGAATCTTTTAAGCGATTCATGACTTTCTTTCTCTTTTTCTCTGGGTTGATTTAGAAGTAGGTCTTTTGGTTTGGTCCGGTGTCGTCTTCCGTAGAGAGATGGACTGTGTTCTTTTGTTGTTCACTGTAGGCTCTTGCTAGTTGTCTCCTACATTGTATGCTGGTGTCAGAAGTAAGAAGTGAGGAGGTAGAGTTTAGAAGCTAAGAGGACACAGCAACTACACTGTGTGTGTGTGTGTGTGTGTGTGTTGGGGTGTGACGCAACGTCCACCGCACCCCGCTCAGAGTGAAATGGAATGTTTGGACTCAAATTACTAATGTGGAATGCAATCTATATAATATTCCTACCAGTGAGAGGCTTTTAACAACTAGCTTCCCCTGACCTGCAGTGTGTTCCAACAGCTGACCACAACCCCGACGCATTTACAATCAACCCTGTTTGAATCCTTCCCTCCTTGAAGTAATCCCTGGTCTGACCATGTTGGATTGGTCAAAGCCGTATAGGGTGAAAACCATAGAATAAAATACTGCATTTCCATGGGTGAAACCTCACTTTCATTTATCCAACCACATTTATTATTCTTTTTTATTTATCTAACCTTTCTTTTACTAGGCAAGTCAGTTAAGAACAAATTATTATAACATGCAGGCCAGTGATAGCGTCAAGAGAGGGAGAGAAGAATTATATATATTTTTTTGCGTTTTCAAACGGTGCCTGTGATTCTCCATTTTTGTCCATGAATGATGACTCTTCAACCTCTGACCTCTATCCCCTCTCTCTAGGCCACAGGTGGGGGTTACGAGGGTGACGATGCATATCAGAACGCTGAGCTGGTGTTTCTAGACATACACAACATCCACGTGATGAGAGAGTCCCTGAAGAAGCTAAAAGACATTGTCTATCCCAACGTAGAGGAGTCGCACTGGCTGTCCAGTCTGGAGTCTACACACTGGCTAGAACACATCAAGGTAGTGGGGTACACACATTTCCCACAGCCCTCTCCTCTCTGGAGCCGTCCAGCTAGCAGATCAGTGGAGGGGTAACAGTGTGCTGGTTCTCTGTAGTGAATCTCTCTCTGTCGCTCTCTAGCTGGTCATATCTGGAGCCATCCAAGTAGCAGACAAGATATCGGGTGGTAACTCTGTGGTGGTCCACTGTAGTGATGGGTGGGACCGGACGGCCCAGCTCACCTCTCTGGCCATGCTGATGCTGGACAGCCACTACCGCACCCTGAGAGGATTCCAGGTAAACCACTTTGTGACAACGGCTAATGTAAAAGGAGCTTTTATAAAGGACATTTGATTTGTGATTGATTGATTCCAGGTGCTGCTGGAGAAGGAGTGGATCAGCTTCGGACACAAGTTTGCCAATGTAAGTCCACCCTGTTCCAAGGCATTCACTCACTTTATGATGAAAAAAGGGTTTAGCTCAATGTGTAGTATTGAAGAATTTGAACTCTGATAATGAAGAGTTTTCAGTCATAGAGATTCTTTATTTGTGCTGTCAACTGGGGACCAAATGATCTGTGGGAAGCAGTGGAGGCTGCTGAGGGGAGGACGGCTCAGAATAATAGCTGGAACGGAGTAAAATAAAATGGCCTGCTACTTGGATAAACAATTACGCTCCAGCCATTACCACGAGCCCATCCTCCCAAATTAAGGTGCCACCAACCTCCTGTGATGGGAAGCAACTAAACTGACCAATATTGTGTACAGATAAATTAGATGAGAAAAAAAGAAGAAACCTGCACGCTGCTCTTGCTTTCATCACTGCTCTTTATTAAGCTTTACGAATCGGCCTCAAGGCCCTCGTCAGAGCTTTACGTATCTGCCTCAAGGCCTTCCTCAGAGCTTTACGAATCGGCCTCAAGGCCTTCGTCAGAGCTTTACGTATCGGCCTCAAGGCCTTCGTCAGAGCTTTACGTATCGGCCTCAAGGCCTTCGTCAGAGCTTTACGTATCGACCTCAAGGCCTTCCTCAGAGCTTTACGTATCGACCTCAAGGCCTTCCTCAGAGCTTTACGTATCGACCTCAAGGCCTTCCTCAGAGCTTTACGTATCGACCTCAAGGCCTTCCTCAGAGCTTTACGTATCGGCCTCAAGGCCCTCGTCAGAGCTTTGCGTATCGGCCTTCGTCCGAGCTTTACGTATCGGCCTCAAGACCTTCGTCTGAGCTTTACGTATCGGCCTCAAGGCCTTCATCTTACGTATCGGCCTTCGTCTGAGCTTTACGTATCGGCCTCAAGGCCTTCATCATAGCTTTACGTATCGGCCTTCGTCTGAGCTTTACGTATCGGCCTCAAGGCCTTCGTCCGAGCTTTACGTATCGGCCTCAAGGCCTTCGTCCGAGCTTTACGTATCGGCCTCAAGGCCTTCGTCCGAGCTTTACGTATCGGCCTCAAGGCCTTCGTCAGAGCTTTACGTATCGGCCTTCGTCTGAGCTTTACGTATCGGCCTCAAGGCCTTCGTCCGAGCTTTACGTATCGGCCTCAAGGCCTTCGTCCGAGCTTTACGTATCGGCCTCAAGGCCTTCGTCCGAGCTTTACGTATCGGCCTCAAGGCCTTCGTCAGAGCTTTACGTATCGGCCTTCGTCTGAGCTTTACGTATCGGCCTCAAGGCCTTCGTCCGAGCTTTACGTATCGGCCTCAAGGCCTTCGTCCGAGCTTTACGTATCGGCCTCAAGGCCTTCGTCCGAGCTTTACGTATCGGCCTCAAGGCCTTCGTCAGAGCTTTACGTATCGGCCTCAAGGCCTTCGTCCGAGCTTTACGTATCGGCCTCAAGGCCTTCGTCAGAGCGTTTGTGAGTGTTCACAACCTGCACCCCTGTGTAGATACTGCTCCACCCACCTCCGTTCAATACATCCAATGGGGTTGGAGTCGAGGGAAAATAAGCAAGCGTTACAATGTGCATTTCCTAATTATTCTAACAAAGTGTGCACCTGCGACTATGATGGCTCAGATGTACGAGTGCCTTTTTTTGAATTTAGAATGACCAGGAAGACCTAAATAGAGGTAATAAGAATCTGTTTGCACTGTTTGACTACTTTTCTCTTCTCTCTCTCTCTCTGTCTCTCTCTGTGTCTCTCTCTCTCTCTCTCTCTCTCTCTCTCTCGCGCTCTCTCTCTCTCTCTCTCGCGCTCTCTCTGTGTGTGTCTCTGTGTCTCTCTATCTGTGTCTCTATAGAGGATAGGACACGGTGATAAGAACCATGCTGATCAGGACAGGTCTCCTATCTTTGTACAGTTCATAGACTGTGTTTGGCAGATGACCAAACAGGTAGGAACAGGACACACCTGTGTAGAGCTCTATCTTCATTTGTCTTTTCACGATCTTCTGACTTCAACTGTATTGGAAGAGATGGTCCAAGATCCCTCCCTTCGAACCTTCTTCTCCAATGCATATTGAGAAGGAAGTGAGGAGAGCGGATGCAAGGAATGGAGGAAGAATTTACTGAGAAAAAGCCTATGGGTTTAAACCTCTCTCTCCCCTTCTCTTCCAGTTCCCGACAGCGTTTGAGTTTAACGAGCGTCTCCTAGTGACCATCCTGGACCACCTGTTCAGCTGTCGCTTTGGAACCTTCCTCTTCAACTGTGAGAGTGCTAGGGACACTAACGTAAGTTGTCTGTCTTTGGAACCTTCCTGTACAACTGTGAGAGTGCTAGGGACACTAACGTAAGTTGTCTGTCTTTGGAACCTTCCTCTTCAACTGTGAGAGTGCTAGGGACACTAACGTAAGTTGTCTGTCTTTGGAACCTTCCTCTTCAACTGTGAGAGTGCTAGGGACACTAACGTAAGTTGTCTGTCTTTGGAACCTTCCTCTTCAACTGTGAGAGTGCTAGGGACACTAACGTAAGTTGTCTGTCTTTGGAACCTTCCTCTTCAACTGTGAGAGTGCTAGGGACACTAACGTAAGTTGTCTGTCTTTGGAACCTTCCTCTTCAACTGTGAGAGTGCTAGGGACACTAACGTAAGTTGTCTGTCTTTGGAACCTTCCTCTGCAACTGTGAGAGTGCTAGGGACACTAACGTAAGTTGTCTGTCTTTGGAACCTTCCTCTTCAACTGTGAGAGTGCTAGGGACACTAACGTAAGTTGTCTGTCTTTGGAACCTTCCTCTGCAACTGTGAGAGTGCTAGGGACACTAACGTAAGTTGTCTGTCTTTGGAACCTTCCTCTGCAACTGTGAGCATACCAACGTAAATTACCTGTTAGAGCTGGGAATTGCCTGGAACCTCACGATACGATATTATCACGATACTTAGGTGCCAATACGTTATTTATTGCAATTCTCACAATTCTATATGTCTTGCGATTCGATAATGGATTTTTTTTTTTTTTGCGGTTAGATGTTCCAAGCATGTCGTTCACCATATGTCTGCTGCAGAGGGACAAGACATGAGAAAATTAGTTTTAATCAGTCATGGAAATAAAAGTTCTGAAAACAAATTGGCCCTCTATTTTAAAAGAATATGGAGTACAAGCTATGAAGGAAAAATATTGACGTTTTGGTGCAGGTATAGCCAACTAGTGTAAAAATGTATATTGCGATATTGTTAAAACGATACGATATATCATCAAAAATAATATCCCAATATTTTACTGTATCAACAAAAAATTATGTCTGTCTGGCTAGCTGTGTGTCTGTCTGTCTTCAGAACCTTCCTCTTCAACTGTAAGAGTGCCATGGACGCCAACGTCTGTCTCTCTCTGACTGTGTGTGAACTTCTCTCTGCCTGTCTTTTCTACATTTGTCTGACATTGCACTCTCCAATTCCCAGCTAGCACATAACATTCTGAGAACCGTATGTTTCTTAGAGCTTGGTGAGAGCCTTGGTTGTTTAGGTGGGAATTTCAGGACAGCATAATGTTTTCAGCAGGTTTCCTCTGGATTCTATTTAAAGTAATGTTCCCAATGGGGGAACCAAAAACGAACGTTCCCACAACTTCCAGTTAACTAAATGTGTTAGCTGGGTCTTTCCCATCCCTCTACAACACAGGTGTCAAACTCATTCCACGGGGGGCCGAGTGTCTGCGGGTTTTCGCTCCTCCCTTGTACTTGATTGATGAATTAACATCACTAATTAGTTAGGAACTCCCCACACCTGGTTGTCTAGGGCTTTATTGAAAGGAAAAACCAAAAACCTGCAGACACTAGGCCCTCCGTGGAATGAGTTTGACACCCCTGCTCTACAATATTTTCCTCTGCCAACCCTCACTCTCACTATTTACCTTCTATTTTACATGTCATCCGGCCCGCGAGCCCATTCAATCAGGCTCGTGGGTGGTGCTCAATGGACATTTTAATGACCAAAGCCAAATCCAAACTGTGTAGAATGATAATGGACCTACATTTACAGTCTCTTCACTCTGCCCAGCTTGCTGACAGTCATTTACAGTCTCTTCACTCTGCCCAGCTTGCTGACAGTCATTTACAGTCTCTTCACTCTGCCCAGCTTGCTGACAGTCATTTACAGTCTCTTCACTCTGCCCAGCTTGCTGACAGTCATTTACAGTCTCTTCACTCTGCCCAGCTTGCTGACAGTCATTTACAGTCTCTTCACTCTGCCCAGCTTGCTGACAGTCATTTACAGTCTCTTCACTCTGCCCGGCTTGCTGACAGTCATTTACAGTCTCTTCACTCTGCCCAGCTTGCTGACAGTCTCTTCACTCTGCCCGGCTTGCTGACAGTCATTTACAGTCTCTTCACTCTGCCCAGCTTGCTGACAGTCATTTACAGTCTCTTCACTCTGCCCAGCTTGCTGACAGTCATTTACAGTCTCTTCACTCTGCCCGGCTTGCTGACAGTCATTTACAGTCTCTTCACTCTGCCCGGCTTGCTGACAGTCATTTACAGTCTCTTCACTCTGCCCGGCTTGCTGACAGTCATTTACAGTCTCTTCACTCTGCCCGGCTTGCTGACAGTCATTTACAGTCTCTTCACTCTGCCCGGCTTGCTGACAGTCATTTACAGTCTCTTCACTCTGCCCGGCTTGCTGACAGTCATTTACAGTCTCTTCACTCTGCCCAGCTTGCTGACAGTCATTTACAGTCTCTTCACTCTGCCCGGCTTGCTCACAGTCATTTACAGTCTCTTCACTCTGCCCAGCTTGCTGACAGTCATTTACAGTCTCTTCACTCTGCCCAGCTTGCTCACAGTCATTTACAGTCTCTTCACTCTGCCCAGCTTGCTGACAGTCATTTACAGTCTCTTCACTCTGCCCAGCTTGCTGACAGTCATTTACAGTCTCTTCACTCTGCCCAGCTTGCTGACAGTCATTTACAGTCTCTTCACTCTGCCCAGCTTGCTGACAGTCATTTACAGTCTCTTCACTCTGCCCGGCTTGCTCACAGTCATTTACAGTCTCTTCACTCTGCCCAGCTTGCTCACAGTCATTTACAGTCTCTTCACTCTGCCCAGCTTGCTGACAGTCATTTACAGTCTCTTCACTCTGCCCAGCTTGCTGACAGTCATTTACAGTCTCTTCACTCTGCCCGGCTTGCTGACAGTCATTTACAGTCTCTTCACTCTGCCCAGCTTGCTGACAGTCTCTTCACTCTGCCCGGCTTGCTGACAGTCATTTACAGTCTCTTCACTCTGCCCAGCTTGCTGACAGTCATTTACAGTCTCTTCACTCTGCCCAGCTTGCTGACAGTCATTTACAGTCTCTTCACTCTGCCCGGCTTGCTGACAGTCATTTACAGTCTCTTCACTCTGCCCGGCTTGCTGACAGTCATTTACAGTCTCTTCACTCTGCCCGGCTTGCTGACAGTCATTTACAGTCTCTTCACTCTGCCCGGCTTGCTGACAGTCATTTACAGTCTCTTCACTCTGCCCAGCTTGCTGACAGTCATTTACAGTCTCTTCACTCTGCCCGGCTTGCTGACAGTCATTTACAGTCTCTTCACTCTGCCCAGCTTGCTGACAGTCATTTACAGTCTCTTCACTCTGCCCGGCTTGCTCACAGTCATTTACAGTCTCTTCACTCTGCCCAGCTTGCTGACAGTCATTTACAGTCTCTTCACTCTGCCCAGCTTGCTCACAGTCATTTACAGTCTCTTCACTCTGCCCAGCTTGCTGACAGTCATTTACAGTCTCTTCACTCTGCCCAGCTTGCTGACAGTCATTTACAGTCTCTTCACTCTGCCCAGCTTGCTGACAGTCATTTACAGTCTCTTCACTCTGCCCAGCTTGCTGACAGTCATTTACAGTCTCTTCACTCTGCCCGGCTTGCTCACAGTCATTTACAGTCTCTTCACTCTGCCCGGCTTGCTGACAGTCTCTTCACTCTGCCCGGCTTGCTGACAGTCTCTTCACTCTGCCCGGCTTGCTGACAGTCTCTTCACTCTGCCCGGCTTGCTGACAGTCTCTTCACTCTGCCCGGCTTGCTGACAGTCTCTTCACTCTGCCCGGCTTGCTGACAGTCTCTTCACTCTGCCCGGCTTGCTGACAGTCTCTTCACTCTGCCCGGCTTGCTGACAGTCTCTTCACTCTGCCCGGCTTGCTGACAGTCTCTTCACTCTGCCCGGCTTGCTGACAGTCTCTTCACTCTGCCCGGCTTGCTGACAATCTCTTCACTCTGCCCGGCTTGCTGACAGTCTCTTCACTCTGCCCGGCTTGCTGACAGTCTCTTCACTCTGCCCGGCTTGCTGACAGTCTCTTCACTCTGCCCGGCTTGCTGACAGTCTCTTCACTCTGCCCGGCTTGCTGACAGTCTCTTCACTCTGCCCGGCTTGCTGACAGTCTCTTCACTCTGCCCGGCTTGCTGACAGTCTCTTCACTCTGCCCGGCTTGCTCACAGTCATTTACAGTCTCTTCACTCTGCCCGGCTTGCTGACAGTCTCTTCACTCTGCCCAGCTTGCTGACAGTCTCTTCACTCTGCCCGGCTTGCTGACAGTCTCTTCACTCTGCCCGGCTTGCTGACAGTCATCCAAATGAAAGCGAGACAGATAACATAGTAAATATGTCCCTTCGGACCTCTGTGAAGACTGAATGCGGCCCGATGGGGAAATTAGTTTGACACCCCTGCTCTACCTCAATCTCATACCCTTTCTTTGTCTTTCTATTCCCTCCCTCCACATCCCTCCACCTCCCCTCCTCCCTCCATCTTGATCATGTGAAGTAGAGCAGAAGAGCGATGGGACGCATCACTGGTTCTGAGTGGCCGTAATAATGCTCTCTATGACACAGACGAGAGTCTCCATAAGACTCGAATTATTGTTCCAGAATCCTTCATATTCCCTCTGATACCGATGGCTCAGATGATTTGTGGGTTTGACTCAAACGGGTCATACTGAATAGATTTATATTTCCTGCTTACTGCTGCGCATAAAAGTGTCTGCTAAAAGACCATATTAATGATCTTCTCCATCTCTTTCTTCAGGAGTTGTGGTTGAAGACAGTGTCTCTGTGGTTATTGGTTAACTTCTCTCTCTAACCCTCCTAAATTATTATTCCCCCCTCTCTCTCTCCCCCTCTCTCTCTCCCCCTCTCTCTCTCTCTCCCCCTTCTCGCTCTCTCCAGGAGTTGCGGTCTAAGACGGTGTCTCTGTGGTCGTTGGTAAACAGTGATCTGTCCTTCTACCAGAACCCCTTCTACACCCCGGAGTCCAATCGAGTCCTCTACCCTGTAGCCAGCATGAGACACCTAGAACTCTGGGTGACTTACTACATCCGCTGGAACCCTCGCATTCGACAACAGGTACATTTAATAGAATAAAATTAAGTTACACTAGAATGTCTGTGGTTACAGTATCCATTCGAACCCTCACATTCGACAAAAGGTACTTTTGTTACAGTATGTCTGAATTATCACTTCTTCCTACCGAAGTGTACACTTGTTCACTTCCCTTCACTGATTTTAAAAAGGCCCCTACCTCCACCAATACAATGCTTTTAGATTTGTGGAAAGTAGTGAATCAATGATGGATCAATAATATGATTTAAAAAAATGCCATCTAACTTAACGCTGTTGGGATTTAGCTACAACACTGGATACACAGCACTGAACCAACTGTACAGCCAAACAGTCTGGCCAATCAGAGTTGGGGTTATCTTGTGACCAATGTTCCCTCTAATTGTTTTTCATCACTGAGCAAATTTCAGGTCTGCTGAGCGCAAACTTGAACGTTGTGAAAATTCTGTGCAACTTCTGGCACACGTTTATTGTGAACACAGGCTGTACCCACTTTTAAGTTAGTTATAACAGTGACCAAGTAGGCTACTGTGGCTATTTGATCATAATGTAGCCCTACCAGAGTGGCCTACCATTAAAAACAATGGAGAAAATGCATCCCATAACATTTTAACATGGAAATAGCTGTTCTATCGTTCAGCCTACAGTAGCAGCCAATGTGTGGTGTTCAATGCAGACCTACATTCTGTGAGAGTTTTGGGCAAAAACATTTAGGGCTTCACATTAACCTGTTTATCCACTTGTCCTTCACATAAAGGTGGTGACTGGAAATGTTGTTTGACGCAAGAAACCACTTCACAAAATAAAATTCATTATTATTCCCATAACATTATTACAGAAAATCAGACCAATTTTGCTACCCTCTGCCTATTGGCTGCTTAGCTTATTAAAGCCTGTCTCAAAATAGCCCGTACACTACAGACTGTGGTGTGAGTCGTGTAATGGAATAGAATCCTACTGCAGTGTGTTCTGCCTACAAGAAAACACTTTGCATAGTTTATTTTGTTTGAGTGTGTTGCATTGGAAGTGGCTGATATTAGCAATACCCGCAGTAGAGGGAAATGTTGATCGTGTTGGGATGGAAGAAGTGCAGGAGCTGTCTTTTCCAAGTCGGACTATGTTCACTGAAATTCACAAAGGACATTGTGCAATAGAGACCTCCTGATTATTCACTGTTAACGGTTTAAACACATTTTCCATGACTTCTAACCAAATTGTCATGACTATTATTATAGCCGACATGAAAAAGTATGAATTATTGACACTGGAAAGCTGCTGTCTGATTCCATGTAGACCTGCCGCCTCCTGCCGTTGAGCCCTTGATCATGTCACTTAGCTCCCTGCATAGAACTGCACTGTTGTGGTCAACCCTCCATCTGGAGAGCTCCTGGGTGTGCAGGCTGGGCTTTCTCAACATTACAACCAAATACTTTTGTCTTTTATAAAATGATTCCCCCTTTTAATAAATCAGGGATCAAATGGATAAGGTAGGCTACCTCAAAGCAAGGTATTCATGTTTCAGGGGAGATCTATGCACAGCAAGTTATTTGTCAAGTAGGCTATTCTTAGAATATTTTGAATGTTGTCGCAATTACTTGGCTAATGTTTAATAGGGGGGAGTCCCAGCTTTCCAACGGTGCAGATATATTTAGGCTCTACAGTGCCGGTGGAAAGGCCCTTATACCTAATGCTGAAATGTCGCACTCTCTCTGCTCGGTCAACGGCCCGCTCCCTGGCACACACCCAGCACCATAGACAAGCACTGAAGGGTCATTCCGATAATGGTTGAGAGGTCATTTTGTTTTTTAAATGTATGCTTTTACATTAAGAACAATTATGAAAGTAATTGTTAACTAACTATTACAAATCCTCATTTGACAACTTGGAACAGCACATCATGCCATTCAGGCTGGCATGTTTTCAATCTGGTTCAATCTCCAACAGCCTACTGCCCCTCACAGCCTACTGCCCCTCACAGCCTACTGCCCCTCACAGCCTACTGCCCCTCACAGCCTACCGCCCCTCACAGCCTACCGCCCCTCACAGCCTACCGCCCCTCACAGCCTACCGCCCCTCACAGCCTACCGCCCCTCACAGCCTACCGCCCCTCACAGCCTACCGCCCCTCACAGCCTACCGCCCCTCACAGCCTACCGGCAAATAAACTTGGACTAAATCAGGCAATGAATGCCCACTCTCCATTGCTATTCAATGAAGGTCCTGCCTTCATTCCACTATGATCAACCTTTTTTGCCTCTGTGTGACTCTGGGACAGTGATAGGTTACTTTAATTTTGTAGATGAGCCGATACCGACACTTCTAATTTTGGGGAAATTGCGTATGGCGTTACAAACAGCGCCGGCCCAAGTCAAGCACTGGTGTTAACTAAAGGGTAAAACTAGAAATAAAACTAGAAAGTTGAGTGAAGTTCAATCCCGTCTCTGCACGGGATGATATTTATTCTGTGGGGCAGTCCCGGTGGGGCTACGCGCCCGCGTGCAGCATCAGTATTGTCTCTGGGGTTTGGCTGCAGTATTGTCTCTGGGGTTTGGCTGCAGTATTGTCTCTGGGGTTTGGCTGCAGTATTGTCTCTGGGGTTTGGCTGCAGTATTGTCTCTGGGGTTTGGTTGCAGTATTGTCTCTGGGGTTTGGCTGCAGTATTGTCTCTGGGGTTTGGTTGCAGTATTGTCTCTGGGGTTTGGCTGCAGTATTGTCTCTGGGGTTTGGTTGCAGTATTGTCTCTGGGGTTTGGTTGCAGTATTGTCTCTGGGGTTTGGCTGCAGTATTGTCTCTGGGGTTTGGCTGCAGTATTGTCTCTGGGGTTTGGTTGCAGTATTGTCTCTGGGGTTTGGTTGCAGTATTGTCTCTGGGGTTTGGTTGCAGTATTGTCTCTGGGGTTTGGCTGCAGTATTGCCGTGGCATCCTGTATGACTTGCGGTGTTGGTGTGTGTTTGCTGCCTGTTCTTACACACACACACACACCCCTCTTTCCCCCTAACTCTAAAACCTCACTCCCCCCCCGCCACACACACACACACACACACACACACACACACACACACACACACACACACACACACACACACACACACCCCTCTTTCCCCCTAACTCTAAAACCTCACTCCCCCCCGCCACACACACAAACCCCTGCAGCCCAAACATCCCTCTCCCTGTCAACAGGGTCTGAGTCACTGGAGCAGATGATCCCCTGTCAAAATCACACAGAGACATTTCTATGTCTTTAACCAAAGCCTACAGCAGTGTGTGTGTGTGTGTGTCCGCAGGCATGAAACGAAGCTAAAGTAATTCCACTACCTCAACATAGTAAAGCACCCTTTGCTCTAACAGCCACCCAATCAGTTTACTGCCTGTTCTTAGTACACTAATGGAGAGGATTTGTGTTTGACCAAATACAATGCTATTTTTCTGAGAACAAGTTAACTACTGACTTTCAGCATGCATGTGGAGTATAGCACACAACCTGTACTGCACTGACTCAGATGACTGATGATTGGCTAAAAGAAATGGCTAATAAGATGATAGATGGAGCTGTATTGTTAGATTTCAGTGCAGCCTTTTGATGTTATATATCATACATCGCTATTGTTGAAACTCACCTGCTATGGCTTTAAATCACCTGCCATCACATGGTTGGAGAGTTATTTAACCAACAGAACTCTATAGCTAATAGTGTTCTTCAATGGAAGCTTCTCTAGCATCAGATATGTGAGATAATGTCTTGATGCTTTTTGTAGTGGAGATCAAGTTTATAACGTGCCTGGCTGGGCTGATGAGACAGTGGATTGCCCAGTCAGATGGAAGAGAGTAAATAGGCATTTTAACGTCATAGATTTAGCCGGTGGTAACTTGTGGAATAGACACCGGTTGGAATGCGGTTTTAACCAATCAGCATTCAGTATTAGACCCACCAGTTGTATAACATCGGATATGTGCTGTGTCCTTCGGGGTAGTTGCCTTGGTCTGTTACTCTTCTCTATTTTAGAAATGATTTGCCACTGGTCTTACTGAAGGCTAGCATGAACATGTATGCGGATGATTCCACACTACATGTCAGCACCAGGATTTCCGTTCCAACGTAACCGGGAAGATTTTAATTTACCGGCCATTTGAGAAATATACCGGACCCATATGCATTGGGTGCATATCCCATTAGGGTGTCGACCCACGGTGTTCAGATGGACCGAGATCACGTTTAGACTATGGTGTCAGGAAAACAACCTCACTCAACGTCAACAAAACAAAGGAGATGATCGTGGTAATGCATCTTAACAGAACATGCAACTCGTGAATTTAAGCAGCCAATAAAACAGCATTTTCAAACATTCCCAAAATGCAATTCGAGAACATCATTCAGTTCCATATGTGACAGATGAACTTCTGCTCGATACTTTTCGATCAATTCCCCATTACATGCAGTGCATTCGGAAAGTATTCAGACAACTTGACTTTTTCCACATTTCGTTACATTACAGCTTTATTCTGAAATTGATTTTTTTTTTAAATAAGAATTTCTCATCAATATATACACACGATACCCCATAAGGACAAAGCAAACATGTTTTTAGACATTTTTGCAAATGTAGTAAAAATAATTAACTGAAATCACATTTATATAAGTATTTAGACCATTTACTCAGTACTTTTGTTGAAGCACCTTTGGCAGCGATTACAGCCTTGCGTATTCGTGGATATGCCGCTACAAGCTTGGCACACCTGTATTTGGGGAGTTTCTCCCGTTCTCTGCAGAACCTCTCAAACTCTGTCAGATTGGATGGGAAGCGTCACTGCACAGCTATTTTCAGGTCTCTCCAGAGATGTTTGATCGGGTTCAAGTCACCTCCATGACCAAGGTCCTTCTCCCGTTCCAAACTTCTTCCATTTAAGAATGATGGAGGCCACTGTGTTCTTGGGGACCTTCAATGCTGCAGAAAGGTTTTGGTACCCTTCCCCAGATCTGTGCCTTGACACAGTCCTGTCTCGGAGCTCTACGGACAATTCCTGTCAACTGTAGGACCTTATCTAGAATTGTGTGTGCCTTTCGAAATCATGTCCAATCAGTTGAATTTAGCACAGGTGGACTCCAATCAAGTTGTAGAAACATCTCAAGGATGATCAATGGAAACAGGATGCACCTGAGATCAACGTCAAGTCTCATAGAAAAGGGTCTGAATTCTTATGTAAATATATTATTTCAGTTTTTTATATTTTTAATACATTTGCAAAACAATTCTAAACCTGTATTTTCTTTGTCATTATGGATTATTGATTGATGATGTTTAAAAAAATATATATTTGAGAATAAGGCGAACGTAACAACATTTGGAAAAAGTCCAGCGCTTTGAATACTTTCCGAATACCATGTGCTAGCTAGCTAACGATCTGTGTAGTAATATTATTCTTATCTCAGAGCCATCTGCATTGCTAGTTATAGCTCGCTATCATTGAACCTGGTTGGTTAGCTACCTGCAGATTCATGCAGGGTTGTTACGCTCTAGATAACATAAAAACAGCCTAACCAGCTCTGCTATGGAGAGTAAAATGGTTACTGAGCTGTTCTGTCATTTGTGTCCGGAAGTAGTTAGCTTGGGTGCTTGACTGCTGTTAATAGGTCAGAACGCTGGGATCGACCCTACTCCTCGGCCAGAGCGTCCAGTGTGCACTTTGAAAGCTCCGAATTTACGACCAGACAATCTGACAACTGAGTTTACGAGCACGCTCTGGCACGCCAGATTAAATTTCCGGACACAACCGTAGTATAAACCAGCCTTTAGTCTTGACATCTTTGGATGTTTAGTACATAGCCCCACCCATCTCTTTAAGGATTCACATGTGAGGCTAAGGCTTAAGAGTGTGTGAACGATGCCGAATGGGTATAGACGAAGAGCTTTCCAGTAGGTTTACCAAATATTCGAGGGCCATTTTCTCAAATGTGAGGTATGGCATTCCGGAAGTTTATTAACTTTCAAAGCAGAATATACCATTTTCTAGCTCCGAGTCTCTACTTTTATCCAATGTAAAAAAATAAAAAATATAAAAAAAAAATTTAGTTATGTAATATCAAGCCGGTCGGTCACATTTGGTTATTCATTTCTGTTAATGCATATATTAATTAGTCATCTACTGTTCTCGGTCTCGGAGTGGAAAACGTTGTTTGCGGCGTTCAAAACCTGATACACTTGTGAGAAACAAGTTTTGGTTTATTTCATAACCATCATGTAGGACAGGGGTGTCAAAGTCAAATGGACGGAGGGCCAAATAAAAAATTTAGCTACAAGCCGAGGGCCGGACTGTTCGAATGTTCATTGAAAAATTTTTAAATGACGCATATAGTCTAGTGAACCTAATTGAACCTACTGAAAACCTAACAAATATATTCCAATATGATCAGATAAATAAAGCAATATTTTCTTATGGCTCTGTCAGTAATCTTTAATTTTCAACAGACACAAAAGACAAATTTCCTTTATATAAAAATCCCCATAACATGAACATTAAATGAAAGAAACCGGTATTCAAGGCACCATCAGTAGCCTATATTTTCTATTTTAGCAAAAGTGGGCTAAATTTACTTCAAAGAAAAAAACTATAATAGCAATTTTCTATCATCCACTCAACTGAAATATTTTTAAAATATAATTGGATTGAAATACAATAAAATAAAGTGCAAAAATCTATTAATCAAAAACAACACTTTGTTTAAGGAGAAGTAACATGCAGTGAAAACAAATATTAAACTTTAACTTTTAAACTTGAACTGAGTAAAAACTCTAAATATGTGATTGCACAGTAATGTTCACTTGTTTGAGGTTGAGGGTGATACTTGGTGGTGTCCCATCTTTTCCACAAGTTCATCAATGTTCGGGGTAAGGCTCTGAGCTGAGGAAATCCTCAGAATTGAGTGGAGGTGTTCAGCAGTAAGTCGACTTCTGTGTGATGTTTTGTTCAGGTTCATCAAAGAAAACAGTTGTTCACACAGGTATGTGCTGCCAAACATAGACAACGTTTGAGCAGCCTGGATGCGCAGCTGGGGCATTGTGTCGGGGAGGAAACGGGCGAACTCCGCAGCACCCACTGCCGCATATTTTGCCCTCAGTGCATCATTGCATTGGAGGTCAATCAACTCCATTTGGAGGTTTGGTGGTGAGCTTTCCACGTCAACAGCAAATGGGTTACCGAGCAGTTCCAACCTGCTTTTTTGTGCTTCAAAGTCAGCAAATCGGCGTCGAAAGTCAGCGGCAAGCATACCTATTTTATCAGCCAACTGTGCGCTCGGGAACGCACTGGTAGAGAGCTTCTCTTTCATGGTCTGGCAGCTGGGAAAGTGGCTCAAATTTTCTTTCCGCATCTGCGTCTCCCACAGAGTCAGTTTGGTTTTAAATGCCTTCACTGTACTGTACATATCAGAGATGACATGATCCCGACCCTGCAGCTGCAAGTTCATTGCATTCAGATGACTCGTAATGTCACACAGAAAAGCCATTTCACACAGAAACATTTCGTCTCGGAGTTGTGTTGTGTCTTTCCCTTTGCTGTCCAAGAACAGACAAATCTCCTCACGAAGCTCGAAACATCTTTGAAGCACCTTTCCCTGGCTTAGCCATCGCACCTCTGTGTGATAAGGCAAATCACCATGCTCCGTTTCTAACTCCGTCAGAAATGCCTTGAACTGGCGGTGATTCAAACCTTTGGCTCTGATAAAGTTAACTGTGCGCGTGATGATGCTCATTACATGCTCCATTTTCAAGGCTTTACCGCACAACGCTTCCTGGTGTATGATACAATGATAAGCTGTCAGCTCACCTGTCGCGTTTTCCTCTTGCATCTTTTCCCGTATCTTCGCCACCAGTCCGCTCCTGTGTCCACACATCGCAGGTGCTCCGTCGGTTGTCAAACCCACGAGTTTTTCCCAAGGCAGCTCCATCTCATTTACACATCTTGACACCTCTTCATACAAATCATGCCCCGTAGTTGTGCCATGCATAGGACGTAAAGCCAAAAACTCCTCTGTCACGCTTAGGCTGGAGTCCACTCCGCGGATGAAAATTGACAACTGGGCAATGTCAGAAATGTCGGTGCTCTCATCCACAGCCAAGGAATATGCAATGAAATCTTTTCCCTTTTTCACAAGCTGCTCTTTTAGATTGATGGACAACTGGTCTACTCTCTCGGCAATGGTGTTTCTGCTCAGACTCACATTTAAAAAGAGTTGCCTTTTTTCTGGGCAAACTTCGTCACAAACTTTAATCATGCAGTTTTTGATGAAATCCCCCTCCGTAAATGGCCGGGCTGATTTAGCGATCTCTTCTGCCAAAATAAAACTGGCCTTGACAGCAGCCTGGCCTTGTGATTTGGCTTTTTTGAACAGAGCCTGTCGAGATTTGAGGCCTCGTTTTAATTCCTCTGCCTTTTGTAGCCTTTGTTCCATGTCCATATTCTTGTTTTTGTCCGCGTGTTTCGTTTCATAATGTCGTCTCAGATTATACTCTTTCAGTACCGCCACACTTTCTCCACACAGAAGACACACAGGTTTTCCAGCTACCTCCGTGAACATATACTCCGACTCCCACCTTGTTTGAAACCCCCGGTTCTCAGTGTCCACCTTCCGTTTTGCCATTTTTGATGGGTATCTGAAAGTTAATTTTACTGTGCTGCTGACGACTGCTGTGCCAATAAATATTGAAATGAAGCAGCCTACTGCTCGGTGCGTCACCGTTGCATTGTGGGAAATGTAGTATTGGTGCGTGTAAAAGATCTGCGGGCTGCCGGCTTGCTGCGGTCTGCGGGCCGGTTCTAATAATAAATCAAGATCATCCCAGGGGCCGTAAAAAACCTTCTCGCGGGCCGGATGTGGCCCGCGGGCCTTGACTCTGACATATGTGATGTAGGAGATTTGTAAATGTTTTAATGGTCTTTTGTTTGGAGGGTTCCATGTGAGCAATGAGCATGTGTCTGGTTTCTCTGTCCTGATCATGTTGAGGGAGCGTGCACCTGAGCATGTGTCTGGTTTCTCTGTCCTGATAATGGTGATGGAGCTCGCACCTGAGCATGTGTCTGGTTTCTCTGTCGTGATAATATTAAGGGAGCGTGCACCTGAGCATGTGTCTGGTTTCTCTGTCCTGATAATATTAAGGGAGCGTGCACCTGAGCATGTGTCTGGTTTCTCTGTCGTGATAATATTAAGGGAGCGTGCACCTGAGCATGTGTCTAGTTTCTCTGTCCTGATAATATTAAGGGAGCGTGCACCTGAGCATGTGTCTGGTTTCTCTGTCGTGATAATATTAAGGGAGCGTGCACCTGAGCATGTGTCTGGTTTCTCTGTCGTGATAATATTAAGGGAGCGTGCACCTAAGCATGTCTGGTTTCTCTGTCGTGATAATATTGAGGGAGCGCGTACCTGAGCATGCCTGGTTTCTCTGTCGTGATAATATTGAAGGAGCGGGCACCTGAGCATGCCTGGTTTCTCTGTCGTGATAATATTGAGGGAGCGGGCACCTGAGCATGCATAGAAGTACATGACCTGCTGTGCGAAATTAAGGGGGGAAATTATTATTATTATTATTGAATTTTTTTACATCTGAGAATGATATATTCAAACTATAGTTCCTCACACATTGAGAAAAATCTTTCCAACAATCTCCCCCTCTTGATAATCACCAATCATCGTTGTGAAAGAGCAATGGAAGTTATAGGCCTACTGCTGCATTGGCCTATAGGCTCTGCGTTCCATGCGCTCATTTCTTCAGCCAATGCAACACGCTGTATCAATGTGTCCATATGGCAGAGGCTGGTGATCTCGCATTAATTGACTTTTAATTTGATCCATTTTATCATTTTATTTCTTATGATTAACAACATAAATTAAATTGACAAATAAATGTTATTATTGAAATTGTATAATACATTGTAAGCTTTCCCAAACAAGAAACTCATGCAAAATAATTGGCTCCACATTTCCAAGGTCAGATTTGGCCTATAGGCTACTTTGAAGCAAGGTAAGACATGCCTCATGATATTAAATGGCATTTTCCGGTTTCAAATCATATGAAATGGCATTTTCCGGTTTCAAAGTATGTTTTCAAAATGCATACTACCTCCTGTGCACATTAAGTGGTGGGTGACCTTGGATTCAAATATGACCAACTGTGTGTACACATCTGTGTTGGGTGCAAATAAAGAGTAGTGTATTACTCAAACAATGTAATGCCATAGCATGAATAGATCATTAGTTAAGCCGTAATGCAGGTGTTCCATAGAATGTTCTTATCGCTGGTTGCCTGCACTTGAGAGGTGAATGGGAGGCTCGCTTCAATTACCAATTGAGAAATAAAAATAGTAGCTCTTTTTTTTAATCGTGCACCAAAACAGTTAATGTGATGGCATTTACAATTGTTGCGCAAATAATGATCTGATAAAAGCACACGTTTTACTCCAGCAGCAACCAGCTCAGGAGCTGCAGGAGAAGTGACTCTCAAAATGGAGAGTATGTTGTGTGAAAGTTGTGTTGGATAAATACATGATGACTAATGAAAATACACACGGGACAATTTAATTCCTCAAAATTATACAAATTGACCTATAGACTGATAAGCATGATGGTCAAATGTATTCCCATCGACTGGTATTTCCATCAATTAATAAAAATACATTTAAATCTCCCGGTCATTTTGGCCGGCAACAGTTTTTTTATTTATCGGCTTTACATTTTTTTTTCACGTCCAAAAGTTGGCCATTTTCGGCTAATGGAAATCCTGGTCAGCACCCAAAGTCAGTGAGCCTACACAAATTCTAAATTAGGAGTTAGTCAGTATCAGAATGGGTGATTTTTATAATAAACTGGTCTTAAATACATCTACAACTAAAAGCATTGTATTTGGTTCAACACATTCTCTGGCATTGTGTATAAAAGGTGTGACCATTGAGAGTTAAGGAAGCTGAACTCCTAGGAGTTACATTGGATGGTCAGTTATCATGGTCAAGTCATATTGACAAAGATTTTGTGCAGATGGGGAGAGGGGTATGTTTGTTATAAAAAATATGTTCTGTGTTTTTGACACATCAGCTGTACTAGTTTTCAGACTTTGATCTTGTCCCATCTTCATTACTGTCCAGTAATATGGTCAGGTGCAGCAAAGAAAGACCTGGCAAAGCTGCAGCTGGCTCATAACAAAGCAGCACGCCTTGCCCTTAATTACACACACAGAACTAACATCAACAACATGATAGTCTTTCCTGGTTGAGGAGAGATTAACTGCCTCTCCTAGTTTTTAGGACAAGCATTACTATAATGAAAATTCCAGATTGTCTGTATAATCAAATAACATTCAGCTCAGACACCCATACAGACTTCACCATGGGTCTCTTCACAGTCCACCATGGGTCTCTTCACAGTCCACCATGGGTCTCTTCACAGTACCCATGTCCAATGCACAGTATTATACAGAGACATGATCGCATGGAACTCCCTTCCATCTCCTATTATTGAGCAAACAGTAACATTACCTTTAAAAAAAAAAAGATGTAACATCTCATGACACTGTGAGGGGACACTAACACACCCAATTGTTTTAGTTGTATTATATTTTGTGTTTGTATATCGTTGTATTTTTTATTTGTTTGACTGTCCTTGTGTATCTGTGTTTTGTTACTTGTCCTGTGTTTTTTGTGAATAACTGCTGCTGGGGATCCAAATAAACAAATAAACAGTATTGTGTGTTGGCACCAGACCAGCTTGCTGCTCCCATTTTTAAACACTCTAGGCATCAATAATGAATATTCATGTTTTCACCGTGTGTCTCTTGAGCCTCTATACCTCTTTGTGATTGTTTATATGCTTATCTGTTTGCGTTGTTTGCATATAATTAACTATTTTTTTCCCCCTCTTCCCATCCTCTCCCTCCTTCTCCTGTCTCCTCCTGCTCTCTGCCTCCCCCTGGTGGTGGTAATTACTATTTATTCTACTCTATTCTGTTATTTTCTATGTTTATTCTACTCTTTTTTTTTCTGTTTATTCTACTCTGCTCTATCCTACCCTGCTCTGCTCTACTCTACAGCAGCAGAGTCCAGTGGAACAGCGTTACATAGAGCTGTTGGCCCTGAGAGATGAATACCTGAAGAAACTAGAGGAACTGCAGCTCTCTGACTCCTCCCCTAACTCCTCCCACCTATCAAATAGCTCCACCCCCAACGCGACCTCTCCCACACAGCACATCACACACCTGCACACCCCCTTCTGAGTGGGGTCGTCACACACACTCCGACGTATACAACACGCGTGTATGCGCATTTTCCGGGGTCGCTGTTGATTACATGTCAGTTCAGTTAATGAATCATAGGCGATTAATTTAAGTTCTAAATTTGAGAGTTGAAAAGTGACATTTTTTTCCCCAATGAAGATTTTTCAGTTCTGTAGGATTTCAGAATGTTCAGTTCTTCGGAATTTCAGAATTTCAATTCACTTCCTGAAATTGAAATGGGTTTGACCCTGACACAAGAAGTCGTTTTTGTACATAACGTTTAAAGTAATAATGAAGTCAATAAATAACATGGAATAGACGTAACCATGGTGATTATGCAACATGTCACAGTACAGCCTTTTCACAACTTTAATAGAACGTTTGTTTTCTTCCACAAAAACAAATAAGCCTTAATATAAAACAAAGTTTGTAGATAAACAATACTAAAGGTCAAGTGTAAAGGATTAAAACTCACTGGCTGCATTCCAATTCACCCAGAAGTGTGCATTCAGTCACTCCCTTTCATGCTTATGCATTGTATTGGTGCAAGCATGGCTGGATGGAGTTTCCACCGTTTTCCTCACACCAGTCCCTAAATCTATGAGGGGGGAGTGTATGAGTGCACACTTCAGGAGAAGGGTAGAGAATGGGATCGTAGCCCCCCTTCTCCTCTAGGACTTAATACACTGCTGCACTCTCCATGACCAGGGAGGGAATGGGAGACGGGAATGAACATTTGACTAGAAGTGTATAGGACTAGTTTCCCTTCAATCATTGTGTAGCTGTACCTATGTCCCAACATAAGCAATACCAGCCCAATCATTCAGTTAAGTTTGGATAGGAAGCTTGAGTAACTACAGTCAACTCTTGATAAGTGCAAACCAAGTCCACTGCAGTTCCCCTGTCCCGACTCACATAAATTATAAAGAATGGAATTAAGAAATATATAAATATTAGGATGAGCAATGTCAGAGTGGCATTGACTAGAATACAGTATATACATATGAGATGATGTAAAGCAGGATGTAAACATGATTAAAGTGACTCATATGGTCTTAGTCATGCATTACAATTACCGTATGTGTTGGTAAGAAGGCACAAACAGATCTGGCACCAGGTTAGGTCCACTAGGTCCAATAATAGTCACCAGTGGTTCTGCCTCAACCCAACTCTCATTTTGCAAACTTCAGAACCTTTACAACCTGTTACCTTAACCGGTCAAACCCCTCTTGGCATAAACGTAAACATTTGCCATCGACCCTCTTGATCCCAATCCACGTAGCAAAATGGTTTAGCTCAAATTTGCTGAAGGTTTTTGGACTCTCACAGAGTAGGTTCAGAAATAATCCACAAAGTTAAGCTGTGGACAGGAGAAGTTCTTTTGACAAGAGCAATGTCCAGAGGTGGGATCAGATCGATGAATATCCAGAATCATTTAGAACGTTTCAAGGGATCACGATGTGGGCAATGTATTCTCAGACAAGAGATTTCTTTGGACAAGAATCACCATAGATTTTGAGATTAGATTGGTGGGAAAAGTCCAGAATTGTTTAGTTACTCTTTACAGGGCATATCCAGTGTTCTGGAGAACGCTGGTCAGGTCCAGTTCTGTGCCTTTGACCGTCTGAAGTTCAACCTCAGGTGGATGTTTTGTATGTACCCAAACTATAACTTTTGTCTTTGTCATTGTTCCTCTGTGTGTGGCATCTGTGGCGAGGTGTAAAGGGAAAGAAAGCACCTGATTGGTTGTGGCAGGAGAAAGGTCGCACCCGATTGGTAGTGGTGCGGGGAAAGAAAGCATCTGATTTGCTGGGGCAGGGGGAATGATGGATTACGATTTGGTTGTGTCGGGGAAAGAAAAGATCCTAATTGGTTGATACAGTATGTATGCTCCTTCTGGTCAAGACCCTTTGGGTAGGATAACCAGTCACCACTGGATATGGGAAGACCATACAAGAGAGAGAACTTAGAGGGCTTGTTGCTGAACATCTATTGAAAGATAGTGGTGGTGGGCTAAACATGAGGTCTCTTGGTATTTAAACCTTTCAGGCACTACCTTTTCGCTCCCTAATGCTACCCCAGAATGCGTCACTTCGGAAGACTTTGGCCTCAATGAGGTGAAAAAGTTTAAAAACAAAGCCAAGAGCGAAATGGACAACAAGGCAAAACACTTTTTGGTTTGTTGGTTGGTTGTGTTTTTAGGCAAAAAAACGAAATCTATTTTGTTTATTTTTTACTTTATACAAGTACAGTAACTATGATGTAATTACCTCAAACAAAACTGATTTTACTGTTAAAAGTTGTTGTAAAATATTATTTTATTTAGTGTACCATTTGACACGTTTTATAAAAAGGAAAGTAGTAGGACAAACATTTTTTGTTTTGTTTCTTTGAATGGTTGGTTAATAATTTGTGGATTTCTTGTTACATTAGTTTATTTTTTTATTTGCATTTTGGGTTTTGATTTCTAACAGAAGAGGACAGTGAATCATGAATTGTGGGAGATTTGATTCAGTCGGGAATTGATTCAGTTCCTTTTGAGTCTTCACCTGTGATTGTGTAAATAGGGGCGTGATTAGATCAATGGAGGGGGTGAGGAGCTGACTTTTTCTGGACCCCTCTTCTGGACAGCTGAATGTCCCGAAGCTTCTGCTATTGTTCGGGATTCTCTACTTTACACACAGTCTCTGCTCTTCTCGTAGGGAACCGGCTATTCTAGCGAATGGTGCTCTTTTTAATAAGGTTAGGTCAAAGCTGAATCAATGTCTGCAAAAACACAATGATAGCATTCTACATTTTATTTTTATTTAACCTATATTTAACTAGGCAACTGAATATAAATAGCATAACAATCTATTGCATATCCCCATGAAACTGAGATCAAATAGTTATGTAGATGCTGCATGGAAGTTTCATCTGTAAAAATTGGGAGAATTATAATTCACCGTTGACACTAGAAGTGGGAAGGGTGGTTCTATATGTGTAGAGCTGAGCCTGCTTAAAGTAGAGAATTCCGTACGTGCGCAGACGCTTCGGGACCTTTAGCTGTTGAGTTGAGGGGTCCAGAAAAGTCTGATCCACAGCCTCGGCCTTCAATCAAACTCATTGTGGTCTTTATGCAGGAGCTCTTTTACCCCCATGGTCAAATATAATCCCTGAACAGTGGTAATAATTTACTACCACAAGGAAGTATCCCCATCACAAATAGATGCTTCCATGTTTTTCCACAATGAGAAGGCTATGCATGGACATTTAATTTGTAAAGAAAGACACTGCCATAAACATTGGCATAATGAGTTTGACTGAAATCCAGCCCTAGAAGAATTGAGCACTGATAAAGGCTGTGCAAATGGCACAGTATTAGTCCCAAATGGCACCCTATTACTGCCAATATAGTGCACTTATTTTGACCAGAGAATAGGGTGCCAGCTGTCGCTAGTGATTTTGTTAATTTTCTTCATGTATTCTACCTTAAACATAGGGATATCTAGTCTAAAGGGATTTCTGTCATATTATAGCCTACTTACTCCCTAGCCTGGTGTCCCAGATCAGTTTGTGCTGTTTTGCCAAATCCTTGTGAGTCATGACCATAGGAGTTAGCCTGGGTGCCAGTCTGTTTCAGGGGGCGTACTGTCAAGGGGGGTGTACTTGTACAACAAGCTGCCTCATGCTACAGAAACAGGAGATGGACTCCTGCCCTATGGGCCTGTCTGGCTTGGACAAGGCTTACATACCAGTCTTTGTCTGCTCTGTTCATGCCAGGCTGAGCAGAAACCAACTGGCACCCAGGCTACATGGGAGTTTTGGCAAGACAACACAAACAGATGTGGGATTCAGGCTGTACTACTCTTTTTCATGTATGAGTAGTCCATGTTGGTTGTTGTGTAAATAAATAATGCTGAATAAATTAATTTAAAGATTTCTCACTTTAAAAAAAAACATGTTGAATTGGGTTGTTTCTGTCATTCATATTTTTGGGGTCGTAATGTGATATTTTTTATTATCCTTTGTTTATTCAGGTCATATTGAAATGAGGAAAATCCCTCTATGTAATGTCTGCTCATGTGAGTATTGTGGATATTCAGACCTTGTCCCTTCATAGGATGTCTCAGACCTAAACTGACCTTGTCCCTTCATAGGATGTCTCAGACCTAAACTGACCTTGTCCCTTCATAGGATGTCTCAGACCTAAACTGACCTTGTCCCTTCATAGGATGTCTCAGACCTAAACTGACCTTGTCCCTTCATAGGATGTCTCAGACCTAAACTGACCTTGTCCCTTCATAGGATGATGGTAATGCACGGCCTCATGTCACAAGGATCTGTACACAATTCCTGACAGATAAAAATGTCCCAGTTCTTCCATGGCCTGCATACTCACCAGACATGTCACCCATTTCTCCTTTTTTTGGACGCTCTGGATCGACTTGTATGACTGAATGTTCCAGTTCCCATCAATATCCAGCAACTTCACACATTCATTGAAGAGTGGGACAACATTCCACAGATCACAATCAACAACCTGATCAACTCTATGGGAAGGACATGTGACGCGCTGCATGAGGCAAGTAGTGGTGACACCAGATACTGACTGGTTTTCTGATCCACACCCCTACCTTTTTTAAAAGGTATCTGTGACCATCAGATGCATACCTGTATCCCAGTCATGTGAAATCCATAGATTAGGGCCTAATGAATTTATTTCATTTAATTGATTTCCCTATATGAACTAACTCAGTAAAACCTTTTGAAATGGTTTCAGGTTGTTTATTTTTGTTCAGTATACTTTCTAGCTACATTTAAATGGGGCCTACCCTAGCTTCCTCGAATAAGTTACAGGTAACTGACAAAAAATAAAGAAATCATCCGGTGTTTTACTATGGCATTGGGCCACCACAGCTTCAATGCACCTTGGCATAGATCCTACAAGTGTCTGGAACTCTTGGAGGGATGCAGACACCATTCTTCTCCAAAAAAAGCAATAATTTTGTGTTTTGTTGATGGTGGTGGGAAATGCGGTCTCATGCACCGCTCCAGAATCTCCCATAAGTGTTCAGCTGGGTTGAGTTCTGGAGACTGAGACACACACCCTTTAAACCCCTTGTGCTCATTTGAGACCCCTCTTTCAACGTGGGCAACTGGGCATTTTTAAACATGACCCTAAGCATGATGGGATGTTAGGTGTGGTTCCTGAGTTAATTAAGGAACTATGTGGAGCCACCTGCTTTCAATATACGTTGTAGCCCTCATATACTCAAATGTTTCCTGTATTTGGGCAGTTACATGTACCTCTTGTGACCTACATTTGCAGGCGCACTAACAATGTAATAACAAGACCTATTTTATGGGAAGTAGGCCTAAAACACTTCATACATCCTCAATCTAATGGCTTTTGATGCTGAAACTGGTTGATGAGGATGTGAGCTTCTAGCTCCAGAAATGCATTTTGGGTAATCTTAGTGGTTCGCGGGGGGGGGGGGGGGGGGTTCAAGCGCTCGTCTTCTGCTTCTGCTAGTAAATAAACACACACGCCTAATTTATCAGTTAATAACACAATCAGACTTGGCAGTTAGCGAACAACCGTATTCTGTCTCGTGCTGTGAGCTAATAGCTAACGGAAGCTAACACATTCTTAAACAAGTCGCCAGCAACCCAGATCTGTTGACAATCGGAAAGGATTAGATTTGATCCATCATCTAACGAGAAGGAACCCGGGTTGAGTGGAGAGGGAAAATGGAAAAGCAGTTGTTTGGAGGAGTTGCCGGTGGAGATAGCCCTGCGCAGCCGGGAGTACCGAATCGAAACAAGCCTCGGACGTTGGTCACCTCTGGGTCGAAACAGGATAGCGTGGAGACATTGGACAGGTGATAGGTTATTTTGATATTGGTACACAACTGTTACAATGTTAGGATCATTTACACTGGGCAGTGTCGCGCATAGCAGAGCGAATGTCTCTTTCGTAGGCTGCAGTCTAGACAATTGTTTACCATATGTTGTTACAAAACAGTTATAATGTTGTGCTTTGGCTGATGGGCGATGTCGTTGTCTGCATGCATTTGGGGGACTTGTTTGACATATGTTGTTAGTGTAATTTTCAACGAAAAAGCGACAGTTTTAATGTTTGCTTTTCAAAGCGTTGCACTGCTCTGCAACATGCATTCGATTATTGTCCAGTGAAACAAAGCAGTACATTCATCTCTAATAGCTGACTTGTGTGTCGTGTATTTCAGCATTCAGCAATGAGCGCTCCAGATGGACGCGTAGGAATCTGTGCCAAGTGAACACGCCTCAGTTATAAAGCCGTGTCTTTGCCAGCAGGAATCGGCCTAACCGCGACCTTTTTTAGCCCAGAATGTTGCACACAGGCTTATTTATTGTGACGCAACTACGGTGTCTGGCTGTCTAGTCTAGCCTAGGTTTATGGTATCTCTCCAATAGGCTAATGATTTACAGTTGATAGTAAACATGTATATCGCCATCGTTCAATTCAAGGGGCTTTATTAGCATGGGAAACATAAGTTTACATTGCCAAAGCAAGTGAAATAGATAATAAACAAAAGGGAAATAATAATTAAATTAAAAGTAAACAGACAAAAGTTCCAAAATAATAAAGACATTTCAAATGTCATATGTCTATAAACAGTGTTCTAACAATGTGCAAATAGTTAAACTACAAAATGGAACAGAAATACATATGGGTTGTATTTACAATGGTGTTTGTTCTTCACTGGTTGCCCTTTTCTTGTGACATCAGATCACAAATCTTGCTGCTGTGATGGCACACTGTGGTATTTCACCCAATAGATATAGAAGTTTATCAAAATTGTATTTGTTTTCAAATTCTTTTTGGATCTGTGTAATCTGAGGGAAATATGTGTCTCTAATATGGTCATACATTTGGCAGGAGGTTAGGAAGTGCAGCTCAGTTTCCACCTCATTTTGTGGGCGGTGTGTACATAACATGTCTTCTCTTGAGAGCCAGGTCTGCCTACGGCGGCATTTCTCAATAGCAAGGCTATGCTCACTGAGTCTATACATAGTCGAAGATTTCCTTAATTTTGGGTCAGTCACAGTGGTCAGGTATTCGGTCACTGTGTCCCCTATGTTTAGGGCCAAATATTATTCTAGTTTGCTCTGTTTTGTTAATTCTTTCCAATGTGTCAAGTAATTATTATCTTTTAGTTTTCTCATGATTTGGTTGGGTCTCTCTCTCCCTTGAACCCTCTGTCCCCCTCTCCCTCCCTGTCTGTCTCGCTGTCATCATATCTGTGTACCCTCATCCCTCTCTTTTTCACTCTGTCTTTCCCTCTCTCCCTTATGTCTCTCTCTTCCTTCTCACTTTCTGTATATCCCCTGTCTCCCTCCCCTGTATCCCGTCTCCCTCCTCCCTCGGCTCCTCCTTCCTCCCTCCTTCCATCCCTCCTCCAGTCCTACAGGTTCTCATGTAGAGTGGTGTAAGCAGCTGATAGCAGCCACCATCTCCAGCCAGATATCATCTGTACCCGCAGACACTGCATCCGGAGACTGCAAGGTGGGACACACACACAGCCATACAATAACAGGTTTAGACACACATTCATCACACAGTTGTGTTTTCTGACTGACAGGATTGGAGGAGGACAGATCTCCCAAGGGTGAGGTTAATTAACCACAGCTGCATCAGTGTCTGTGTCTGTGCTTATACACTTCAAGTAACTGTGTAGAGTGGGATTTGGGTCGTAGTCTACATCAACTGACTCAGTCATGCCAGTCATTCTTCTACGTCAACTGACTATTTTGCGTCCAGTCTAGTCCACACCAGGGTTTCCCAAACTCTGTCCAGGGCCCCACTGGGGGCACGTTTTGGTTTTCCCCCCAACACTACACAGCTGGTTGAAATAATCAACGCTTGATGATGAGTTGGTTATTTGAATCAGCTGTGTAGCGCTGGGACAAACCCCAAAATGGACCAAGTTTGGGAAACCCTGGTCTAAAGCATTATTTTAGAGGTTTATAGATTTGTATTTAGTGTGTCAATGCTTCTCTCACCGCCTGTTGCAGCTTTGCCTCCTGGTGATGTTAGTGTCCACTAGGCTTATCTCTGTGTGTGTGTGTGTGTGTTGTCTGTAACCCACAGGTGTCCAAGCGGTCTGTTCTGACTGTAAGATTTAAAGACTGTTACTGCTTCCACCCACCAAAAGTCCATTAATATTAAAATGGGTTATCTTACTACTTGACAAGCTGTCAAGGAGCGTGTGGAATACAGAGCTGTGTAGAAAACCGGTTTTCCTATGTGATGACCTACTCTTCTATGGCTGTCTCAAGCTCTCAGCTAATTCTTTGTGTGTTGTAGTTTGTAGGAGCTGCTGTTTTGACTGTCCGTGTCTCTCTCACTTTCAAGACTACAGATACTCTGGTCTACAGACTTCAATGTGTTACTCTAGCCTGTCTGTCTGGTCTACAGACGTCAAGGTGTTACTGTAGCCTGTCTGTCTGGTCTACAGACGTCAAGGTGTTACTGTAGCCTGTCTGTCTGGTCTACAGACGTCAAGGTGTTACTGTAGCCTGTCTGTCTGGTCTACAGACTTCAAGGTGTTACTGTAGCCTGTCTGTCTGGTCTACAGACTTCAAGGTGTTACTGTAGCCTGTCTGTCTGGCCTATAGACTTCAAGGTGTTACTGTAGCCTGTCTGTCTGGCCTACAGACTTCAAGGTGTTACTCTAGCCTGTCTGTCTGGTCTACAGACGTCAAGGTGTTACTGTAGCCTGTCTGTCTGGTCTACAGACGTCAAGGTGTTACTGTAGCCTGTCTGTCTGGTCTACAGACTTCAAGGTGTTACTGTAGCCTGTCTGTCTGGTCTACAGACTTCAAGGTGTTACTGTAGCCTGTCTGTCTGGTCTACAGACTTCAAGGTGTTACTGTAGCCTGTCTGTCTGGTCTACAGACTTCAAGGTGTTACTGTAGCCTGTCTGTCTGGTCTACAGACTTCAAGGTGTTACTGTAGCCTGTCTGTAACGTTGTGTAGCTGCGCTCCCTTCTTCACTTCCTGTTAGAACTCCACTGATTCTAACTATTTGAATTTTTCTACAAAGCTCCGCCGCCCACACACGCCTCATATCCTGTCTCTGTTGAAGAGACATGACCTTTTGGGCCTCAAAGACCCTTTCATCAACTCTTCTGCCTTTTCTGCATTCTTGCTCTCTTTCTCTCACGTTCTCCCTCTCTCGCGCTCAAATTCTCTCTCCTTATTCTCTCTCTCTCGCGCTCAAATTCTCTCTCTCGTTCTCTTTCCTCCTTCACACTCAAGATAACTTGCAACTGTAACAGAATGAACTCTTCCTATTGCCCTCTGCTTCCACGGTTACCATGCCTCTCCCTGGTTAAGGACTCTATGGAAGGGGGACATACTTACCAGAGCAACAGTGACTCTGAGCTTCCTGATAATGCTTTGGCAAGTCTCTCTTCTATCCCTCCATCCCTCTCTCCTGCCCCTTATGATATATGCTAATTACCAGACGCTTTTATCTAAAGAGACTTAGTCATGCGTGCAAACATTTTACGTATGGGTGTCCCGAGCGGGAATCAAACCCACGATTCACGCTTGAGCCACATAGGGCCTTATGCCGCCTCTGACAGAGCTATAGACAAGGGAGAAGGAACAATCTCTCCATTTCCTTTCCCAATCTCTTTGATCCCTCTCTTCCACTTAACCCCTTCGTTTCACTCTCCCAGTGCCTAGCCCTCTCTTTGGCTTTCACCTCTGTTGGCTGTAGGTCTGTGACAGTGAGATGGTTCTGCTTAGGACCAGAGGTTCTGTTTAAAACGTTCTAGATCTGTTCCTTATTGTGGTTCTATGTTCTAGCCTCCAAGAGACGGAACCAAGCAGGTCCAGACGGATGAGGTTCCAC
This sequence comes from Salvelinus fontinalis, assembly GCF_029448725.1. Lineage (NCBI taxonomy): Eukaryota > Metazoa > Chordata > Actinopteri > Salmoniformes > Salmonidae > Salvelinus > Salvelinus fontinalis. The sequence continues at coordinate 24,121,142 of NC_074700.1, read as the reverse complement.
TGGTACCGGGAGAAACCATCAAGGCTGTGGGTTAGTAGCTCTACGGTCTCTGTCTTCAGTCCCTCTCGGTCTCTGTCTCGGTCTCTGTCTCCCTCTAGAATCCATCCACTACTTTTCAGTGTACCCACCTCTCTCTCTGTCCAGATCTTTGTCTACATTTGACTTATTTACCCGTTTTCTCTCCTTTTCTGTTTTCCTCTCTTTCTTCAGCCTCGTACGAGAGCAGCGGTAGTTGTTGACATGTTTCAGACTTTCCTAGTTTGTTTCACGTGAAGAGCGACATCACTCAGTTTCCTGTTCCCCCACTAAACACTGTTTCAACACTGTGGTGTATTTGTTTGTTTGTCCCCTCAGCCAAGGATGTGATGTACATCTGTCCCTTCACGGGTTTGGTGACCGGAACCCTCACCAGCACCAACTATAAACTATACTTTATCAGTCTGGAGCGGGTAAGAGTACACACACACACACACACACACACACACACACACACACACACACACACACACACACACACACACACACACACACACACACACACACTTGACCCTTGTTTGTTCACCCAACTCTTTATTTAAAACTTTTATATGTAAAGTTCCTCATCCTATTCCTGTACTATCCTGTCCCATTCCCATCTAATCCCTGTCCCATTTCCATTTAATCCCTGTCCCATTTCCGTCTGATCCCTGTCCCATTTCCGTCTGATCCCTGTCCCATTTCCGTCTGATCCCTGTCCCATTTCCGTCTGATCCCTGTCCCATTTCCGTCTGATCCCTGTCCCATTTCCGTCTGATCCCTGTCCCATTTCCGTCTGATCCCTGTCCCATTTCCGCCTGATCCCTGTCACATTTCCGTCTGATCCCTGTCCCATTTCCGCCTGATCCCTGTCCCATTCCCGTCTGATCCCTGTCCCATTCCCGTCTGATCCCTGTCCCATTCCCGTCTGATCCCTGTCCCATTCCCGTCTGATCCCTGTCCCATTCCCGTCTGATCCCTGTCCCATTCCCGTCTGATCCCTGTCCCATTCCCGTCTGATCCCTGTCCCATTCCCGTCTGATCCCTGTCCCATTCCCGTCTGATCCCTGTCCCATTTCCGTCTGATCCCTGTCTCATTCCCGTCTAATCCCTGTCCCATTCCCGTCTGATTCCCGTCCCGTTCCCAGGATACTCCCTTCATCCTGGATGTGAACCTGGGAGCGATCAGCCGTCTAGAGACCATCAGTGTTCAGAGTCATGGAGAGAACACAAGGGGCATGGAGATAGTCTGTAAGGTGAACGTTAGATTGCACTCAAATATATTATCTATAGCATCAGTATACATCAAGTTTTATGTATGGGTTGTGCAAATTGTTCTGTCAGTTATCAATTTGTAATGAAACCTCTATCTCTCCCTCTCTCCATCAGGACATGCGGAGTCCCAGGTTTGCCTATAAGGAGGATGCCAGCCAACCAGAGATTGTGGAGGTTCTAGCTAAACACACCTTCCCCCTATCAAACGACCTGGTGAGACCTATCAATCACTCTCCTAGCAGCCTGATAGGTGCAGAGATGTCACTCAACCAGAATGGGGTGGGAGTTAAAGATCCCAGCAGCCTAATAGGTGCAGGGATGTGTTCCTCAAAACGGGGAAGGCTCTTAATTAGAATTTATATATTGGTTTGTTCGGAAAACTATCACTCGAGGGGGATCATAACATGGGGTGGAGTCTTAGAATCCTTGCTGGTTGATTGGTTGAAAGACCTGCCACTCACTGTCCCTGGCCTATCCCATTGCAGCCCCTGTTTGCCTTCCTGTATAAGGAGGAGTTTCCTGTGGATGGGTGGAAGGTGTATGACCCCATGGCAGAGTACAAGAGACAGGTAACCATGGAAGTTAGTACTTTAGATTGTAAATATGTACTGAATATTAGCTAATAGACATGTTCACTTAGATAAGGCAAAGTTGTATTTTCACTCAAGACCGAAAGGTTTATATCAGTGAGATTAGCATGTGTCTAGATGCATTTAATCACTCCTACTCACTCATCTCCCACTAGTTCTGTATATTGGGGTAGTTCAGCAGGTGTGTAGAAAGCCTTACTCTGATTCATCCACACTCCCACAATCCTTTGAGGTGAATGTACATTGATTCTTGAAGTCTTTGAAATGTTTCATGTAAGACTAGTTCATATCAGCTGTTGTTCAGTACTTGTAGCAGTGATCCTGTTGTTGTCCCCCCCCCAGGGTCTCCCCAACGAGAGTTGGACCATCAGCAAGATGAACAGTAGTTATGAGGTGTGTGACACCTACCCTGCCCTGGTCGTCATCCCCACCAGCATCGAGGACGACCACCTCAAACGAGTGGTGGCCTTTAGGGCTAGGCACCGCATACCGGTATGCATCTCTCTCTCTCTGGGAAAATTACAGTGAAAGTTGCCTCCAAAGTTACCAGGCTAAATCAGTGAGGATGGTACTTAAAACCCCCCTAGGTGTTATCATGGATCCACCCGGAGAGCCAGGCCACTATAGTCCGTAGCAGTCAGCCTTTAGTGGGCCCCTCTGACCGGCGCTGCAAGGAGGACGAGAGATACCTCCAGACCATCATGGATGCCAACGCTCAGTCTCACAAACTCACCATCTTTGACGCCCGACAGAGCAGCGTGGCAGACAACAACAAGGTAGAGTTGTTAAATCAAGGAGCTACATCGCTGTGTTAAGCTGCTTCCACCACGTCTTCTTTTTCACTCTACTTATTTCCCCCCTACCACCCCCTACCTCCTTCCGTCCACCCCCTACCTCCTTCCTTCCACCCCCTACCTCCTTCCTTCCACCCCCTACCTCCTTCCTTCCACCCCCTACCTCCTTCCTTCCACCCCCTACCTCCTTCCTTCCTTCCACCCCCTACCTCCTTCCTTCCTTCCACCCCCTACCTCCTTCCTTCCTTCCACCCCCTACCTGCTTCCTTCCTTCCACCCCCTACCTGCTTCCTTCCCCCTACCTGCTTCCTTCCCCCTACCTGCTTCCTTCCTTCCACCCCCTACCTGCTTCCTTCCTTCCACCCCCTACCTGCTTCCTTCCTTCCACCCCCTACCTGCTTCCTTCCTTCCACCCCCTACCTGCTTCCTTCCTTACACTCCCTACCTGCTTCCTTCCTTACACTCCCTACCTGCTTCCTTCCTTCCACCCCCAACCTCCTTCCTTCCTTCCACCCCCTACCTGCTTCCTTCCTTCCACCCCCTACCTGCTTCCTTCCTTCCACCCCCTACCTGCTTCCTTCCTTCCACCCCTACCTGCTTCCTTCCTTCCACCCCCTACCTGCTTCCTTCCTTCCACCCCCTACCTGCTTCCTTCCTTCCACCCCCTACCTCCTTCCTTCCTTCCACTCCCAACCTCCTTCCTTCCTTCCACCCCCTACCTCCTTCCTTCCACCCCTACCTGCTTCCTTCCTTCCACCCCTACCTGCTTCCTTCCTTCCACCCCTACCTGCTTCCTTCCTTCCACCCCTACCTGCTTCCTTCCTTCCACCCCCTACCTGCTTCCTTCCTTCCACCCCCTACCTGCTTCCTTCCTTCCACCCCCTACCTGCTTCCTTCCTTCCACCCCCTACCTGCTTCCTTCCTTCCACCCCCTACCTGCTTCCTTCCTTCCACCCCCTACCTCCTTCCTTCCTTCCACCCCCTACCTCCTTCCTTCCTTCCACCCCCTACCTGCTTCCTTCCTTCCACCCCCTACCTCCTTCCTTCCTTCCACCCCCTACCTCCTTCCTTCCTTCCACTCCCTACCTCCTTCCTTCCTTCCACTCCCAACCTCCTTCCTTCCTTCCACCCCCAACCTCCTTCCTTCCTTCCACTCCCTACCTCCTTCCTTCCTTCCACTCCCTACCTCCTTCCTTCCTTCCACTCCCAACCTCCTTCCTTCCTTCCACCCCCTACCTCCTTCCTTCCACCCCCAACCTCCTTCCTTCCTTCCACCCCCAACCTCCTTCCTTCCTTCCACCCCCAACCTCCTTCCTTCCTTCCACTCCCTACCTCCTTCCTTCCTTCCACTCCCTACCTCCTTCCTTCCTTCCACTCCCTACCTCCTTCCTTCCTTCCACTCCCTACCTCCTTCCTTCCTTCCACTCCCTACCTCCTTCCTTCCTTCCACTCCCTACCTCCTTCCTTCCTTCCACTCCCTACCTCCCTCCTTCCTTCCTTCCACTCCCTACCTCCTTCCTTCCTTCCTTCCTTCCACTCCCAACCTCCTTCCTTCCTTCCTTCCTTCCACTCCCAACCTCCTTCCTTCCTTCCTTCCTTCCACTCCCAACCTCCTTCCTTCCTTCCTTCCACTCCCAACCTCCTTCCTTCCTTCCTTCCTTCCACTCCCAACCTCCTTCCTTCCTTCCTTCCACTCCCAACCTCCTTCCTTCCTTCCTTCCACTCCCAACCTCCTTCCTTCCTTCCTTCCAGGCTAAGGATGGTGGTTATGAGAGTGAGAGTTTCTATCCCAATGTAGAACTCAACTTCCTGGAGATCCCCAACATCCACGTGATGAGAGAGTCACTGAGGAAACTGAAGGAAGTGGTCTACCCTAGTATAGACGAGGCTCACTGGCACTCTGCAGTCGACCAGACACACTGGCTAGAGTACATACGGGTAAGGAGGACTCTCTGTCTTTTCTCTGAGTTTCGCTCTCTCTTTTGCACACACACTATGATAATGGTGCCGGAGCGAATGGCTGAAATTTTACAGGCTCTTAACCAACTGTGCTGTTTTTTTTGGGGGGGGGGGGGGTTTCACATTGTTTGTAACTCATTTTGTACATAAAGTTACTGCTACCGTCTCATGACTGAAAAGAGCTTCTGGACATCAGAACAGCGATAACTCACCTCGACTGGACCAAGATTTTTTTCTTTAATGAGTCCGTTGTGAAGGATACACTGTTTTGTCGAGACAAGGCCCAAATCCCTGTCATCCGCATGAAGAAAAGACTGAGAAAAAGGAGGAGGGCGGGGGGGTGCCTTGTAAGAATTTGCGGACGAGTAGGTAAGCCACCACTACCCTCTATTGGCGAACGTGCAATCATTGGAAAACAAACTGGACGATCTACGATTAAGACTATACTACCAACAGGATATTAAAAACTGTAGTATCTTATGTTTCACCGAGACGTGGCTGAACGACATGGATAATATAGAGCTGGCTGGCTTCTCCGTGTGTCGGCAGAACAGAGCAGCTATGTCTGGTAAGAAGACGGGCGAGGGTGTGTGTCTATTTTTCAATAACTGCTGGTGCGCGATATCTAATATTAAAGATGTCTTGAGGTATTGCTCACCTGCAGTGGTGGAAAAAATACTCAAGGATGATAATTAACAGAAAATGACTCAAGTGAAAGTTGCCCAGTAAAATACTAAGTTACCCAGTAAAAGTATCTGATTTTAAATGTACTTAAGTACAGTGGTGGAAAAAGTACTCAAAACGTCATACTTGATTAAAAGTAAATGCTATATATCAAATTCCTTATATTAAGTAAACCAGACGGCACAATTTTTGTATGATTTTTAATTAGGAGCACACTCCAACACTCAGACATCCTTTACAAACACAGTATTTGTGTTTCGTGAGTGCCAGATCAGAGGCAGTATGGATGACAAAGCATTATATTGACAGGTGCCATAATTCTGTCCTGCTGTAGCATTCTAAATGTAACGAGTACTTTTAGATGTCAAGGAAAAGGTATAGAGTTAAGTACATCATTTTCTTTAGGAGTGAAGTGGAGTAAAAGTTGTCAAATATAAAGAGTAAAGTACAGATACCCAAAAAAACGACTTAAGTAGTACTTTACACCACTGCTTGCCTGAGGTAGAATACCTCACGATAAGCTGTAGACCACACTATCTACCAAGAGAGTTCTCATCTATATTATTCGTAGCCTTCTATTTACCACCACAAATCGATGCTGGCACTAAGACTGTACTCAACGAGCTGTATAAGGTCAGAAGCAAACAAGAAAATGCTCATCCAGAAGCGGCGCTCCTAGTGGCCGGGGATTTTAATACAGGCAAACTTAAATCCGTTTGATCTCATTTCTGTCAGCATGTCAACTCTAGACCACCTTTACTCCACACCGAGACGCATACATTTGGCAATGACCACAATTCTATCCTCCTGATTCCTGCTTACAAGCAAAAGCTAAAACAGTGACTCGCTCAATACGGAAGTGGTCAGATGACGTGAATTCTACACTACAGGACTGTTTTGCTACCACAGACTGGAATATGTTCCGGGATTCATCCAATGGCATTGAGGAGTATACTACCTCAGTCACCGGCTTCATCAATACATTTTGGGGGCTCCCGAGTGGCGCAGCAGTCTAAGGCACTGCATCTCAGTGCTAGAGGCGTCACTACAGACCCTGGGTTGTTTCCAGGCTGAATCACAACCGGCCGTGATTGGGAGTCCCATAGGGTGGCGCACAATTGGCCCAGCGTCGTTAGGGTTTGGCCGGGTTAGGCCTTCATTGTAAATAAGAATTTGTTAACTGACTTGCCTAGTTCAATAAAAGTACATCAACGACGTCATCCCCACAGTGACCGTACGTACATAGCCCAACCAGAAGCCATGGATTACAGGCAACGCTCTCAGACGAACCATCAAACAGGCCAAGCGTCAATACAGGACTGAGATTAAATCATACTACGCCGCCTCTGACGCATATTGGATGTGGCAGGGCTTGAAAACTATTAAGGATTACAAAGGGAAACCCAGCCGTGAGCCATCATAGTCCCTGTGCCCAAGAAAGTGAATGTAACCTGCCTAAAATGATTACCGCCCCGTAGCACGCACGTCAGTAGCCATGCAGTGCTTTGAAAGGCTGGTCATGGCTGACATCAGAACCATTATTCCAGAAACCCTAGACCCACTCCAATTCTCATACCGCTCCAACAGATCCACAGATGACACAATCTCAATTGCACTCCACACTGCCCTTTCTCATCTGGACAAAAGGAACACATATGTGAGAATGCTGTTCATTGACTACAGCTCAGCATTCAACACCATAGTGCCCTCAAAGCACATCAATAAGCTAATGACCCTGGGACTAAACACCTCCCTCTGCAACTGGATCCTGGACTTCCTGACGGGCTGGCCCCAGGTGGTAAGGGTAGGTAGCAGCACATCTGCCATGCTGATCCTCAACACGGGATCCTCAGCACCCCTCAGGGGTGCGTGCTTAGTCCCCTCCTGTATTCCCTGTTCACCATCGACTGTGTGGCCAAGACCAACTCCAACACCAAGTTTGCTGACGACACAACAGTGGTAGGCCTGATCACCGACAATGATGAGACAGCCTATAGGGAGGAGGTCAGAGACTGCCAGGACAACAACCCTCTCCCTCACTGTGAGCAAGACAAGGGAGCTGATCCTGGACTACAGGAAAAGGAGGGCCGAGCAGGCTCCCATGAATATTGACAGGGCGGAAGTGGAGCGGGTCGAGAGTTTCACGTTCCCCATGTCCACATCATCAACTATCATGGTCCTCTTCAGTTGTTTTCCCCCTCAGGAGACTGAAAAGATTTGGCATGTGTCCCCAGATCCTCAAAAAGTTCTACAGCTGCACCATCGAGAGCATCCTGTCTGGTTGCATCACCGCCTGGTATGGCAACTGCTTGGCATCCGACCGTAAGGTGCTACAGAGGGCAATGCGTACGGCCAAGCTTCCTGACATCCAGGACCTACAGTTGAAGTCAGAAGTTTACATACACTTAGGTTGGAGTCATTAAAACTCGTTTTTCAACCACTCCACAAATTTCTTGTTAACAAACTATAGTTTTGGCAAGTCTGTTAGGACATCTACTTTGTGCATGACACAAGTCATTTTTCCAACAGATGTTTACCGACAGATTATCTCACTTATAATTCACTATATCACAATTCCAGTGGGTCAGAAGTTTACATACACTAAGTTGACTGCCTTCAAACGGTTTGGAAAATTCCAGAAAATTGTCATGGCTTTAGAAGCTTCTGATAGGCTAATTGACATAATTTGAGTCAATTGGAGGTGTACCTGTGGATGTATTTCAATGCCTACCTTCAAACTCCGTGCCTCTTTGCTTGACATCATGGGAAAATCAAAAGAAATCTGCCAAGACCAGCCAAAATTGTAGACCTCCACAAGTCTGGTTCATCCTTGGGAGCAATTTCCAAACACCTGAAGGTACCATGTTGATCTGTACAAACAATAGTACGCAAGTATGAACACAATGGGACCACGCAGCCGTCATACCACTCAGGAAGGAGACGCGTTCTGTCTCCTAGAGATTAACGTACTTTGGTGCGAAAAGTGCAAATCAACAGCAAAGGACCTTGAAGATGCTGGAGGAAACAGGTACAAAAGTATCTCCAGTTGAAGCCGAAAGTTTACATACACCTTAGCCAAATACATTTTAAACTCAGTTTTTCACAATTCCTGACATTTAATCCAAGTAAAAATGCCCTGTCTTAGGTCAGTTAGGATCACTACTTTATTTTAAGAATGTGAAATGTCAGAATAATAGTAGAGAGAATTATTCATTTCAGTTTTTATTTCTTTCATCACATTCCCAGTGGGTCAGAAGTTGTAAGGGTGATCATGTTGTGGGGGTGCTTTGCTGCAGGAGGGACTGGTGCACTTCACAAAATAGATTGCATCATGAGGGAGGAAAATTATGTGGATATATTGAAGCAACATCTAAAGACATCAGTCAGGAAGTTAAAGCTTGGTCGCAAATTGACAATGACCCCAAGCATACTGCCAAAGTTGTAGCAAAATGGCTTAAAGACAACAAAGTCAAGGTATTGGAGTGGCCATCACAAAGCCCTGACCTCAATCCTATATAATTTTTTGGGAGCAGAACTGAAAAAGCGTGTGCGAGCAAGGAGGCCTACAAACCTGACTCAGTTACACCAGCTCTGTCAGGAGGAATGGGCCAAAATTCACCAACTTATTGTGGGCAGCTTGTGGAAGGTTACCTGAAACATTTGACCCAAGTTAAACAATTTAAAGGCAATGCTACCAAATACTAATTGAGTGTATGTAAACTTCTGACCCACTGGGAATGTGATGATAGAAATAAAAGCTGAAATAAATCATTCTCTCTACTATTATTCTGACATTTCACATTCTTAAAATAAAGTAGTGATCCTAACTGACTTAAGACAGGGAATTTTTACTATGATCAAATGTCAGGAATTGTGAAAAAGGCAGTGTCAGAGGAAGGCCCCAAAAATTGTCAAAGACTCCAAACACCCAAGTCAGACTGTTCTCTCTGCTACAGCACAGCAAGCGGTACCGAAGCGCGAAGTCTAGGACCAAAACAGCTTCTACCCCCAAGCCATAAGACTGCTGATCAATTAATCAAATGGCCACCCAGACTATTTACATTGACCCCCCCCCCCCCCCTCTCACTTTACACTACTTGCTGTTTATTATCTATGCACAGTCACCGGTACCCCTTGTTATGTAATTTTCTTGTGTTACTTTTACTATGTTTTTTAAAAACTTTAGTTTATTTAGTAGATATTTTCTTAACTCTATTTCTCGAACTGCGTTGTTGGTTAAGGGCTTATAAGTAAGCATTTCACTGATGGGTCAACACCTGTTGTGTTCAGCATTTCACTGATGGGTCAACACCTGTTGTGTTCAGCATTTCACTGATGGGTCAACACCTGTTGTATTCAGCATTTCACTGATGGGTCAACACCTGTTGTGTTCAGCATTTCACTGATGGGTCAACACCTGTTGTGTTCAGCATTTCACTGATGGGTCAACACCTGTTGTGTTCAGCATTTCACTGATGGGTCAACACCTGTTGTTCTGCGCATGTGACAAATAACATTTGATTTGACACACACAAAGGGGTGGTTCATAGATCAGGCTTACTGTCACTAAATCTCCCCCTAGCTGCTCCTGACGGGTGCGGTGCGTATAGCTGACAAGCTGGAGTCTGGTAAGACCTCTGTGATGGTCCACTGTAGTGATGGGTGGGACCGGACGACCCAGCTCACCTCTCTGGCCATGCTGATGCTGGACAGCCACTACCGCACCCTGAGAGGATTCCAGGTGGGTAGGAGGGATGGATAAAGGGAGAGGGGGAAAGAGAAGGGGGTAAAGGCTGTCTGTGGACAATTGTCGCAGTGACAGCTTGAACATTCTATAGTCGTCCGACATCAGAATTGTCCTGGTCGTTTTGAAAAGTATAAACACAAAAGCGACATCAACAGCCTAGTGGTCCAAAGAGCATACCTGCTGTATTTGAACACAAATAAACCGTTTTCAAATTATTTTAGTTAGTTAATTTTGGGTGCCTTGTTTGCTAGATTGACAGTCTAAACAATGTGTTGGTTAGTTTCTAGTTTGTCAGCTAGTTAATAATGACCAGAGCCCAGCTGACATAACTTCAGCTACTTCTCATTCATTATTACAAGAAGAACAATCTCAAGATCACTAGAACTTGTGCAGTGCCTTGTTGGTGAGGGAGGTTTCTGTCGTCGGTTCTGTAAAGTATAAGAGCTGTGTCTCCTCAGGTGCTGTTGGAGAAGGAGTGGATCAGCTTCGGACACAAGTTTGCTGCGGTGAGGAGTGTGTGTTTTTATATGGTTTCCTGTGGGGGTTTTCTATACAGGTGTGTGTGTGAGGGGCTCTTTGTGTAATAACGTGTGTTTTTCAGCGTGTGGGTCATGGGGATGAGAACCATGCCAACTCGGAGAGATCGCCTCTCTTTATCCAGTTTATAGACTGTGTCTGGCAGATGAACAGACAGGTGAGTGTCAACCTGCCACACACACAGTACATGCATGTACACACATCTGATGAGACTTCCCTGCTACACACAAACATGCACGTGCACACACACACTATCGTTTAGTTATACTTTTTTCTTTCTGTCTATTTGTTCCTAGTTCCCTGCAGCGTTTGAGTTTAATGAGTTGTTCCTGATAACCATTCTGGACCACCTCTATAGTTGTCTATTTGGTACGTTCCTCTACGACAGCGAACAGGAGAGAGTGGCCAAGGTACGTACCATTTCTTTGCTAATGGGGGTGGGAGGTTGGGTCACAATGAGTTGAAGTTCTCATCTGGTCTCTTACTGTAAAGCTATGTGTGGAATGTTGATTAACTCATGCCTGTCTCTCTTTCCTCCTCAACAGGAAGTCCAGACAAAGACAGTCTCTCTGTGGTCCTATATCAACAGTCAACCAGAGGACTTCACCAACCCGTTCTATGTGGACTATGAGCACCAGGTCTTGTACCCTCTAGCTAGCGTCAGACACCTGGAGCTGTGGACCGGGTACTACGTACGATGGAACCCCCGTATGAGGCCGCAGGTAGGGGTGGGTTGTGGAGGGGGTGGTGGTGGGTGTTGTGAAGACAGACCTGACTGTGTGTTGGTTTACGGCTTGTTCTTTCTAACTCTGCATCTCGCTCTCATCAGATGCCGGTGCACCAGAACCTGAAGGAGTTGTTGTTCCTGAGAGCAGAGTTACAGAGGAAGGTAGAGGAGTTGGAGAGAGAAGCCTCTTCATCACGCGGCTCTCTCTCGTCTTCATCAGAACACACATCATCACCCTCACACAGTGGCAGCACGCCCCTACACACCATTGTTTAATACAGTACACACACACATACACACCTGAATGCAGTACCCATCACAGAACTGAACACAGACACGTAACCACTTGTTTGTTCGGCTTCGTATTCCTGAATCAGTTTTTCACATCGTGTTTTTATCATAAAGAACTAGAAAGTTTAACTTGAGAAACTAGGTACACGTTTGTAACAAAGTTTAATTTTTTTTGTATTGAAATGAAATTGTTGAAAAAGTATTGATAAAAAAAGCACCATAGTATTATACACATTTCTACCTACCTAAAGTATTATACTCTTTACAATTGACGACAGTTTCCAATATTAGAAATATGATGAATTCATAGACGACGTGTAGAAATATCAAGTGCACTTTTTTAAACACATTCGAGGAAGCATGTATTGAAGCATGTCATATCAAGTGGATCATTAAGGATACGTCCCAAATGGTACCCTATTTAGCCTGATCAAAAGCTGTGCACTGTGTAGGGTGGCATTTGGGACATAGCCCAAATAAGAGCGTTGTATATACTACTTAACCTTATCCAGCTGTGCCATAACTGGTACCTTGTAATATATAATGTGTGTCCTATTCCTGTCCTTCCCTTTCAATGTACCTGTCATGTGTTCCTATCAACATGTTCTATTCAAAGTCTGTGCACTCTTAAAAAGTCATCTTTGCCTTTCTATTCAATGTGTATTTTTTACTTATCCAGACTTATTGGTCATGTTTACACAGGCAACCCAATTCTGATCTTTTGCTCAGTTATTGACAAATCTGATCTGATGAATTGATGGAACAGATTTAGACTGCCTGTGTAAATGCACCCATGTGATTTTCTTCTCCTCTGCTGATGCCAAATCCTTTGTTTTGTGTTTGAACCTTTTACCCAGTGGTGCTTTTGTATTAGATTGCATTTCTACTAGTGTTTTTACCAGGGGTGGAACTTTCACTTGGGACAGACATGTCGCCCCTCACATTATAAAATTGCATTTTTGTCCCCCCCAGTTTTATCATCTGAAGGTGATACAAAATGAGTGTGCTTTAGGACCTTGCGGACGCCTCTGAGCGGTCGGGTAGGCTGTTTGGAGTGTTTATTCGAATGGATAGCAAAATGTATATCTCCAGTACCAGTCAAAAGTTTGGACACATACTCATTCAAGGGTTTATCTTTATTTGTACATTGTAGAATAATAGTGAAGACATCAAAACTATGGAATCATGTAGTAACCAAAAAAGTGATAAACAAATCAAAATAGCCACCCTTTGTCAAGAATGTGGAAATCTGTCATCAAGGCATTCTCTCAAACAGCTTCATGAGGTAGTCACCTAGAATGCATTTCAATTAACAGGTGTGCCTTGTAAATAGTTAATTTGTGGACTTTTTTTTAACCTTAATGCGTTTGTGACAAGGTATGGGGTGGTATACAGAAGATAGCACTATTTGGTAAAAGACCAGCTCAAATAAGCAAAGATAAATTACAATCCATTATTACATGGAGGCCAGTCAAGAACTTTGAAAGTTTCTTCAAGTGCAGTCGCAAAAACCATCAAGCGCTATGATGAAACTGTCTCTCATGAGGACCGCCACAGGAATGGAAGACCCAGAGTTACCTCTGCTACAGAGGATAAGTTCATTAGAGTTACCAGCCTCAGAAATTGCAGCCCAAATAAATGCTTCAGAGTTCAAGTAACAGACACATCAACTGTTCAGAGGAGACTGCATGTATCAGGCCTTCATGGTCTAATTCCTGCAAAGAAACCACTACTAAAGGACACCAATAAGAAGAGACTTGCTTGGACAAAGAAACATGAGCAATGGACAATCTGTAATCTGTCCTTTGGCCTGATGAGTCCAAATTTGAGAATTTTGGTTCCAACCGCCTTGTCTTTGTGAGACGCAAAGTAGGTGAACGGATGATCTCCGAATGTGTGGTTTCCACCGTGAAGCATGGAGGAGGTGTGGGGGTGCTTTGCTGGTGACACGGATTTATTTAGAATTCAAGGCACACTTAACCAGTATGGCTACCACAGCATTCTGCAGCAATACGCCATCCCATCTGGTTTGGGCTTAGTGGGACTATCATAAGTTTTTCAAGACAATGACCCAACACACCTCCAGGCTGTGAATGGTCTATTTGACCAAGGAGAGTGCTAGAGTGCTGCATCAGATGACCTGTCCTCCACAATCACAAAACCTCAACCCATTTGAGATGGTTTGGGATGAGTTGGACAGCAGAGTGAAGGAAAAGCAGCCAACAAGTGCTCAGCATATGTGGGAACTCCTTCAAGACTGTTGGAAAAACATTCCAGGTGAAGCTGGTTGAGAGAATGCCAAGAGTGTACAAAGCTGTCAAAGACAAAGGGTGGCTACTTTGAAGAATATAAAATATATTTTGATAACACCTTTTTGGTTACTACATGATTCCATATGTGTTAATTCATAGTTTTGATGTCTTCACTATTCTTCTGCAATGTAGAAAATAGTTAAAAAAGAAAAACCCTTGAATGAGTTGGTGTCCAAACTTTTGACTGGTACTGTAAATAAAGAAAATCCCCCCCCCACTTCTAAAACCGAAGTTGCTCCCTTGGTTTTTACTCTAAGGCCTAACAAGATGGTAATGGTAGTCACTGATAATGTTCAACTCATAGGGCCCTCTTGTGGCCTTTAAGCCAAATAACAATACAGACCATCCTTTTCTCAACTATGGTGAAAGAAAAAAATATTTGATTTAATGCTCATTATTTGAGTGGCAATTGAATCAAATACCCATAAGTGGAAATAGGTACGTTTTTGCGTTGCTTGACCCTATACCCACGCCATTACCTAACTTCAATAGTCCGTAAGATGAACCTCATTTTTACATGCCTTTCCCTGATTGGTTAATAAGCCTACCTAACCTTTGACATTATGCATGTTTTCTGCTGTATTATAGTGGTTATAACAATTTAACTGTTTCCTATGTCATGCTTAAAATGTTCAACACTGTGCTGCACCTTCATTAAACAATTCTTTGTTAATCTCAAACATTTTTAAGCCTTGACCATGTGTATTTTACATGCCTGTCTAAGATATTCAAGCAGTTAGCATTATGCCTTGGTGCTTCTGTGGGTGACCAAAATGAATCTAATCTGAAATATGCTTTTCACGGCAGATACAAAGAAACAGTCTTTGGGTTTCTTTTAAAATTTTATTGGGTTTCATTGATTGATCGTATGAATGTCGTCGTTCCACAATGTATTTGCCAGTGAGCGAGACAGCAGTGATGTATAGAACTGCAGCAGTATAGGAAGCTTCAATAGGAATAATCTATGTCATTACATTTCTGTTTAGTATTATAAGAATTTGTCCAAGTTGCCAGTGGCCCTTCGTTAACTGTGTGTTTGCGTGCATAAGTATGTGTATATGCATACATGTAAAATTGTGTGTGTGTCAATTGACAGGCACTAGTGAATCAGGCGTGGATTCCGTGCATGCAGAAGGCCATTCTGTTTACATATCTGAAGTGAATACAGTCGGAATACATAGTGTACATTGTGATGTCATAAGAGCCCTGTGTTCTAACTGGTCAGTGGGGTTGGAGTGACGCTAGTGTTTTGACTGGATGACTTCACACTAGAACGGGATTAAGAAGGATGGGACATTGATGTCAAAGTATCTTAGGGGAAGTATATCTGCACAGAATTGAAGTGTCTGAAATAACAGCATATTCCCTAGATACTAGTGCACTACTTTTGAACAGAGCCAGCAGGGACTAGAGCTGGATTGGAACTTATCGGCTCTTATACTTCCTTCCTGGTTTCTCTTGACATAAGTCCAATACTTAATTTTCTTATCTTAGACTTTATTGGCAGTGTATAAATACCCTCACATTCACCAACCACTACTTCTGGTCCAACTACACTCCAGCCCCACATCTGTTTGTGTTCTTGTTACTTGCCAACTCCATTGCTGTCATTTTCAAACCGTAAGGAGTTGGCAAGAGAGCAGAAATAGACTGGCACCCAGGCCATCCCAATGATAACCCAATGAGGAAAACTTCCAAAGACTACAGCTAAATATCCAAAAACATGCGTTTTATTTCTGTACAGTTCTGGTCTAGCCCGTTACCGTCGTGTGTAGTAGAGGAGCACCCAAGATTTAATGGGATCCAACTGCTGATATGTCTGTTACCGTAAACCATATAAACAAAAGGGCAACCTCAAAGCCTTAAGACTGCAAACTACTGGGCAGGCAGCAACTCCTAGTTCACTGACTTGTACTTTATAAACATGTTTTTTACATCTTCAAAACACAAATTTTCAAATCAGGCAAATGATCCATACTGCATCCAAGAGGCACCTTAATATCATAGTACACCACAGTGCTAGAAGATGGTACTCATCACACAGGCAAGTCTCACTCACAACTCTGTGCTCTTCAAATGGTCTAATTTCTACCAAGCTTTGTCTCTAAGGGTTGGGGGATTCTTAGTTCTAACAGTCTGAATCCGTGTTTAAAAAAGTGAATATTTGGAAGGAATTTCTATGTACTTTTTATTTGATGTTACTAGCGTACAGGAAGACACTTGTAAGCATTCAATTGGTCCGGATTCAAGGGCTTCACTTATGCGTTTTCATTATTTTTGTTCGTGTCAAACTACCACACGTGCAATCTTATATTTTTTTTTTGAAGGGGTGTCTTCCTCTACTCTGTTTAGTGCCAGTCAATGAGTGAAACATTCAACCCAAAGCACAACACCAAGGTGCAATATTGTCCAATCTTAAAATCATCAATGCTACACATCTTTGGTGGGTTTTAAGAACATTTGCTACGAGCGATCGCTATCGCAACTGATTTAGAGAAAGAGTACATTCGTTTAACATTCATAGTTTTTTTTGTGTAAGCACAGCTCTGTCATGGGAGGTGTTTTTTAGACATAGAAAGACAACGTATAGAATGGAAACAGGCCCTCAAACCACTGCAATTTGGTTGGTGGTTCCCACACTGTTTCATGTGTAGAACACTGAGAAATGGACTAATAGAATCTGAATTCTACTCATTGAACATTCCATTCTATTGGTTCTAGTTCTGTGTGTTTAGTATTGCGGGAGGCAGCAGGTTATAAGGCATAGAGAGAAGCACCATCAGTACTGCAGCACCTGCATCTGGATGACAGGAGTGTTAACAGTTATTAACCCTTTGTAGAGTGGAAGTTCTATTGTTTTCAGTGTTCCATCCCAGAATGCTACGGTCCTTTATGATTAGAATTAATAAGAACGATTGACAAAGGATGGAATATTCTGTCCTTATTTATCAAAGGGTTAACAACAGTTCCTCCAACCTAAATCTTTATCTTATCCATTATAAGTAAGATAGTAACTGATCCTGGTGCAGTTGTTAAAGGCGAGAGTATACGCAGGTAGGGAGAGTGCCTCAACGTCACAGGAGGAGTGGTTCTAGAGCTGTGTTTCCAAGGCAACAAGGGAGCAGAACAGAGTGCAGGTTCCAGTGGGAGTGCATCCCGAATCACACACGATTCCCTATATAGAATAAAATAGTGCACCACAAAGGGACCAGGGTGTCATTTGAGTATCTGCCCTAAAAAGGTTTGTTTTGTTATCTGGAATAAAATCACTTGGAAACCTTCTATATCTAAAACAATGTTCAGCTAAGTAGTTTTAAGACAAAAGCCACTCTAGTAAACAACGGTAGTTTAGAAAAAAAGGGGACGCAAACGATTTGAATAAAAACACACCTAGGAACGAGTGTATAGATCGGTAAGATACACCGTAATATCAAGGAATACGATCATACAACAATTAAATAGTAAAAACACAAATATGCTCACGCCGCAATTTACAAGCTTCACTTTCCACCTAATCAGGGTTGGGGCCAATTCCATTTCAAGTCATTCAATTCAAAGGAGTGATTTTAAATTCAAAACCAAATTGAAATGTGCCATTTATTTTTGTTTTAAAGATTTTCTAAATTCTTGACATGGAATTTGAATTCGCTTCTTGAATGAACTAAAGTGAATTGAAATGTAATTCACCTCGACCTTTCCTAACAACAAGCAACAGCTAGTATAAACACTATCCAAATCACAGAGATGAACTAACTCTGATTTCATATAGCTCAATCTGAAGAACTTCACAAGTCTATAGCCTTGTCTAGTCAAACAAATGTCCAGTCTCTACAGAACCACTGGGCACGTTCCAGGATGACTACATTTCAGACGCATGCCAGATGTCACAGCGCCTGGATAGGTGTGTATTCTGTTCCATATCTGCTAAACAACGGATTGATATAGCGATCTGATGCCCGACTACGCACTCGCTGACGTGACACGCATCCATTGGTTGATGCAAGGCAGTCTGGAACGCACCTGTTACATTACTTCAATATCAAGAAGTTTTCAGTTTGACTAGGCTTCGATTTCACATTTACTTCACTTTCTCTAGAACAGGCATTATCTCAATAAGACAAAACAGATACTAACTAGTCTTTATACATTGTGTATCTTCATCACATTCCCGTTTTGCACACAAGTGGACTTAAACGCTACACTCCAATATTCATACTAGCATACGACTTAGAATGCACGACAAATACACTGGTATCATTCACGAAGCAGTACACTAGTGTGGCTATTGGAACAGAGCCTTTGAGTGTGCTCCAATGTCCATCCTAGTGCACTACTTAGAATGCTAGGACCCAATACACGGGTTTGTTCCCTAAGTAGTATGCTAGTATGGATATTGGAACAGAGCTTATATTCTCTTCAGTTTCCTAAAACAAATGCAAATCACATCATGGACATTTATGCAGCAGCTCTGAAGTAATTGAGTTCTTCAAACGAACATCGCTTCAGAAAAAAGAAAACATCATCCTAAAATCAACACTAGAAAAGTGCTCGCCTGGTTCCCAGATCTGGTGGTGCTCTTATCAATTCTATTTCTGTCATCGTCATGCCGTACATACGACTGCCATTACAATGAGTGATAAGGAGTTGGCAAGAAAGCACAACCAGGCTATAAAAATGCAGCTTCTAAACATGAACGTACGGAAGAAACCACTGCAAAACTCTGTTTCTTTAGGACAATAACATGAAGGTAGAAAATCACATGAGGGGGATATATGTACTAGGGGGGAATGGGGGGGATATATGTACTAGGGGGGAATGGGGGGGATATATGTACTAGGGGGGAATGGGGGTGAATATATGTACTAGGGGGGAATGGGGGGGAATATATGTACTGGGGGGAATGGGGGGGATATATGTACTAGGGGGGAATGGGGGGGATATATGTACTAGGGGGGAATGGGGGGGATATATGTACTAGGGGGGAATGGGGGGGATATATGTACTAGGGGGAAATATATGTACTATGGGGGAATGGGTGGAATATGTACTAGGGGTGAATGGGGGGGATATATGCACTAGGGGTGAATGGGGGGGATATATGCACTAGAGGGGGATGGGGGGGATATATGTACTAGGGGTTAATGGGGGGGATATATGTACTAGGGGTTAATGGGGGGGATATATGTACTAGGGGTTAATGGGGGGGTATATATGTACTAGGGGTTAATGGGGGGGATATATGTACTAGGGGTGAATGGGGGGGATATATGTACTAGGGGGGAATGGGGGGGTTAATTATTTGGATAACAGAGTTAGGGGGAAAGTATGTGGGTTATACTATGTACCATACTATCTTTCAGGAAATACCAAGATGGAAGCCTGGTCCTAGATCTGTATGTGCTTAAGTATAGCAAATCCTCTGACTATCATTGTCAATAAAAACTGATCTAGGATTAGGCTTCCATCTCCTTCATAATCAAATTGTAAACAGGCATATTAGTGGTGTTTAAAACAGTTCAAATAAATGAAATGATATGTACACACAGTGTGGTGGGGGTAGGTCTACAGAGGTCGGCGAACCATAGTGATGTCACAATACCATTCCCACTCTAGAATGACATTAAGATTCTAGAATGACATGGAACTTGGTGGCGTCAACATGGCTGCCAGTGGAACTCTACATTTCAGACAGAGTTTGCCGATCACCATCTATCTACAACTCTTAAGGTATAACGGGGGTGGCACTATCCTTCAAAAGTGGTGAGTGTGTGTTGGTGTATGAGTTGAGGGGGGATATTCCCCAAGGTGAGGGCGTGTAAGTGTGTGTTGTCACGCCCTCTTCGTGTGTGTAGGTTGGGGGACGAGGCCGGGCGGACGGGGGTTGGCATATTAGACAGTGTTATCCTGACTAGGAGGCTCAGCGTTGGGGGGTTCCAGAAGAGTCTGTTGAACTGGAAAGAGAGAGACAGAGAGAGAAAGAGAGCGAGAGAGATATTAAACTGACGGTAATAAACCTGATCACACTTTCAACAAACTGCAACTTCTAAAGCTTAATAATGCCTTCTTAAACCTTTTACAACTAGAATCAGCTTTATGACAATTTTCAATGGAAGAGTATTTCATCTACTCTACTCAAATCTACTTCATTTGAAGTAAAATACAAAAGGCTAAACAGCCACAAAGATGACTTTTCCACAAGGAGAGAGGTGTTGGTCGTGGAGACGACTTTTCCACGAGGGGAGAGGTGTTGGTCGTGGACACGACTTTTCCACGAGGAGAGAGGTGTTGGTCGTGGAGACGACTTTTCCACGAGGAGAGAGGTGTTGGTCGTGGAGACGACTTTTCCACGAGGAGAGAGGTGTTGGTCGTGGAGACGACTTTTCCACGAGGGGAGAGGTGTTGGTCGTGGAGACGACTTTTCCACGAAGGGAGAGGTGTTGGCCGTGGAGACGACTTCTCCACGAGGAGAGAGGTGTTGGTCGTGGAGGCGACTTTTCCACGAGGAGAGAGGTGTTGACCGTGGAGACGACTTTTCCACGAGGGGAGAGGTGTTGGTCGTGGAGACGACTTTTCCACGAGGGGAGAGGTGTTGGTCGTGGAGACGACTTTTCCACGAGGGGAGAGGTGTTGGTCGTGGAGACGACTTTTCCACGAGGGGAGAGGTGTTGGTCGTGGAGACGACTTTTCCACGAGGAGAGAGGTGTTGGTCGTGGAGGCGACTTTTCCACGAGGAGAGAGGTGTTGGCCGTGGAGACGACTTCTCCACGAGGAGAGAGGTGTTGGTCGTGGAGACGACTTTTCCACGAGGAGAGAGGTGTTGGTCGTGGAGACGACTTTTCCACGAGGGGAGAGGTGTTGGTCGTGGAGACGACTTTTCCACAAGGAGAGAGGTGTTGGTCGTGGAGACGACTTTTCCACGAGGAGAGAGGTGTTGGTCGTGGAGGCGACTTTTCCACGAGGAGAGAGGTGTTGGTCGTGGAGGCGACTTTTCCACGAGGAGAGAGGTGTTGGTCGTGGAGGCGACTTTTCCACGAGGAGAGAGGTGTTGGTCGTGGAGACGACTTTTCCACGAGGAGAGAGGTGTTGGTCGTGGAGGCGACTTTTCCACGAGGAGAGAGGTGTTGGTCGTGGAGGCGACTTTTCCACGAGGAGAGAGGTGTTGGTCGTGGAGACGACTTTTCCACGAGGAGAGAGGTGTTGGTCGTGGAGACGACTTTTCCACGAGGAGAGAGGTGTTGGTCGTGGAGACGACTTTTCCACGAGGAGAGAGGTGTTGGTCGTGGAGACGACTTTTCCACGAGGAGAGAGGTGTTGGCCGTGGAGACGACTTTTCCACGAGGAGAGAGGTGTTGGTCGTGGAGACGACTTTTCCACGAGGAGAGAGGTGTTGGCCGTGGAGACGACTTTTCCACGAGGAGAGAGGTGTTGGTCGTGGAGACGACTTTTCCACGAGGAGAGAGGTGTTGGTCGTGGAGACGACTTTTCCTCTTCTCCAAACATTAGTTCCTCCCACTCCCTCCCTCTACGGTCCTTCTCTCTCCCTCTCCTTCTCTCTCCCTCCCTCCTCGCTCCTTCTCTCTCCCACTCCCTCCTGCTCTTCCCTCTCCAACTCCCCCCCTGCTTTCTCCCTCTCTTCCTCTCACCTCTCCTCGATCCCATTCCCTCCCTCTCTTCCCCCTCCTCCTCTCTCTCTCTCCCTGACAGACCCCTTTAACTGGAGAGAATACCCTTTCATATTTCACTCCAACAACACTGCAGTACCATCAATACATCAGAGAGCAGATGTTCCCTACATTAATCTTCATCCAAACAGATAAAACAAATGACTTCATTATCCTAATCTCAAACAGATAGGATAGCATACCCTTCCCTTTTTACGTTACAGCCTTGTTCTAAAATGGATTAAATAAATGTTTTTACTTATCTAGACACAATACCCCATAATGAAAAAGCAAAACCAGTTTTTTTTAAATGTTTGCAAATGAAAACAGAAATACCGTAAGTGAATAAGTATTCAGACCCTTTGCTATGAGAATCGAAGTTGAGCTCAGGTGCATCCTGTTTCCATTGATCATCCTTGAAATGTTTCTACAACTTGATTGGAGTCCACCTGGGCTAAATTCCACTGATTGGACATGATTTGGAAAGGCACACACTTGTCTATATAAGGTCCCACAGTTGACAGTGCATGTCAGAGCAAAAACCAAGGTCGAAGGAATTGTCCGTAGAGCTCCGAGACAGGATTGTGTCGAGGCACAGATCTGGGGAAGTGTACCAAAACATTCCTTCAGCATTGAAGGTCCCCAAGAACACAGTGGCCTCCATCATTCTTAAATGGAAGAAGTTTGGAACCACCAAGATTCTTCCTAGAGCTGGCCGCCCGCCAAACTGAGCAATCAGGGGAGAAGGGCCTTGGTCAAGGAGGGGACCAAGAACTTGATGGTCACT
The DNA here is from genome assembly GCF_029448725.1 of Salvelinus fontinalis. Taxonomy (NCBI): domain Eukaryota; kingdom Metazoa; phylum Chordata; class Actinopteri; order Salmoniformes; family Salmonidae; genus Salvelinus; species Salvelinus fontinalis. The sequence goes on along the minus strand of NC_074700.1, from coordinate 24,098,763 downwards.
CTGACAGAGCTCTAGAGTTCCTCTGTGGAGATGGGAGAACCTTCCAGAAGGACAACCATCTCTGCAGCACTCCACTAATCAGGCCTTTATGATAGAGCTGCCAGACAGAAGCCATTCCTCAGTAAAAGGCACATGACACCCTGCTTGGAGTTTGCCAAAAGGCACCTAAAGGACTCTCAGACCATGAGAAATAAGATTCCCTGGTCTAATGAAACCAAGACTGAACTATTCGGCCTGAATGCAAAACGTCATGTCTGGAGGAAACCTGTCACCATCCCTATGGTGAAGCATGGTGGTGGCAGCATCATGCTGTGGGGATGTTTTTCAGATGCAGGGACTGGGAGACTAGTCAGGATCGAAGGAAAGATGAACGGAGCAAAGTACAGAGAGATCCTTGATGAAAACCTGCTCCAGAGCGCTCAGGACCTCAGACTGGGGTGAAGGTTCACCTTCCAACAGGACAACGACCCTAAGCACACAGCTAGGACAATGCAAGAGTGGCTTCTGGACAAGTCTCAATGTCCTTGAGTGCCCCAGCCAGAGCCTGGACTTGAACCTGCTCAAACATCTCTGGAGAGACCTGGAAATAGCTGTGCAGTGACGCTCCCCGTCCAACCTGACAGAGCTTGAGACGATCTGCAGAGAAGAATGGGAGAAACTCCCCAAATACAGGTGTGCCAACCTTGTAGCGTCATACCCAAGACTAGAGGCTGCAATCACTGCCAAAGGTGCTTCAAAAAAGTACTGAGTAAAGGGTCTGAATACTTATGTAAATGTGATATTTCAACAAACAAAATAAATTATACATTTGCAAAAATTTCCCCAAAACTATTTTTGCTTTGTCATTATGGGGTATTGTGTGTAGATTAATGGGGGGGGAAACTATTGAATCCATTTTAGAATAAGGCTGTAATGTAACAAAATGTGGAAAAAGTCAAGGGGTCTGAATACTTTCCTAATTCACTGGAGATCGGACCTGTATGGGTGGTTTGGTGGTTACCTTGTGGTTCTGTGGCCACCACAGCGTCTGGGTTATCAGTCTTCACCAGGTCTGCATTCAGGCTCTCTGTAACAGGACACAGCAGTCTGGTAAATCTGACAATTTATCTAGATACTACTTTCTGATTATAGATTATTGTAATCCCAGGTAAACATTACACTGTTATAAAAACTATATAGAATCATATCCACATTCTACCACAAGATCTAAATCACAGATTACGTTAAAACCCCATCTGGCTTCTTACGCTGTATGCTGAAGCAGAACTTCTTCTTCTGGTAGGAGACGTAGCTGGTGACCGCGCCAACCAGCGCCAAGCCAATGGCACTGATGATCCCGGCGATGGTTCCGGTCTCAGCCATGGTGTCTGGAGCGCGGAGGAACACAGAGGTGTAATCAATAGTCAATAATCGATAGCCAATCATCAATATTAGACACAGACCGTTGCCATGCATAACCTGTTGTTTCAGAAAAATGTTGTTGTTGTTGTCATACCAAGGTTGTCGTCATCAGCGGCAGACTGGCCTCCACCATGTCCACCTACAGGAATGATGTCAGCTAGTCAGTTACATTCTATTATAATGTGCAATCAATGTAAATGCATTCAATAAAGGTCCCTGTGTCCTGATTGAAAATATGAACTACCTACCCAGATGTAAACACTGTTTAAGTATTTGTCCGACTAAAACAAGACATTTACCTTTAAGTAGGATTTAAACAGAGTACCTTCATTTATAAAAAACAAGCAATGGTAAAGGTCTGAACTCAGAAGACTGTTCTCACGCTCTTTTTATGTTTGTTTATCTAATCATTTCCCCTTTTAAAGATCATCCATTACCTTTGCCTTTGTCAGGGTTGTAGGTGTCGTCTTTCCCAACGTCAAGCAGATCATCGTCTGAGAAAGATCCACCTACGGGATATAGAATCAGCATTAACTGGCAACCCTAACCTGACACACCAGGCTCCAAGCCAGGGACGGCCCCCACTCAAACACAGCCAACGTCCCCAACCCTAACCTGACAGGCCAGGGACAGCCCCCGCTCAACACAGCCAACGTCCCCAACCTGACAGGCTCCAAGCCAGGGACGGCCCCTGCTCAAACACAGCCAACGTCCCCAAAGTAAGGTCTCCAGAAAGAGGAGAAAGTTCAGTGGACGAGGGAGTCAGTCACAGTATATAGAGGACAAGCGCTGTTCTTCTAGTGTAAAGATGTAATAAGGAGAAAGAGAAGGATCAGGGTTGCCAGATGTCATTCAGGAAGGAGAAAGAAGGTCAGCCTTTGACCAGATCCATGGGGAGCGACACAGTTAGCAAGATAGTATCACCACATTAACAGGAAAACGAGACTGGCCTCTAGAGAAAGTTAGTGAGGATATAGACCATCAGCTATGCTTTGTGCACAGTACACCCGCAGTACACCCGCAGTACACCCGCAGTACACCCGCTGTACACCCGCAGTACACCCGCAGTACACCCACTGTACACCCACTGTACACCCACTGTACACCCACTGTACACCCACTGTACACCATGAGGCGGAGATGAGGCAGAAAATATTTATTTTAAAGCTTATTTCCTGCAATTCAAAAAAAAAAATGCCATGAGGCTGAGAAAAAATAAATAGATTTGAAAGGTAATTAAAGCTAAAATAAAGGTGTTTTGGCCGTGATAAAGGCACTGGATCATGAACTGTCTTGTGTGATAAATGAACAAATTAAATAGGCAGTGACAAGGTGCGTATAGCCATAGAAACAGTGACATATGCCTCAATGTAGTCCTATGCGTGGCTTATTGGGGGTGTGGCTTTCAGTTAGTTCTTTTTGGCAACCCATCCCGTGAGAGTGAAAGTCATTCCAGGTCATCTGTTCTGTGTAATCAGATCTAACTAACCCAGTGCACGACTTGCTATGAATTATATCTGATGGTGTTTGCATGTTTAGGTTTGGAACACTGGCAAGTAAATATCATTACAAAATATATACATATTACATATATATAAAAAACGAAATACTCAAATCAGAGTGGGTGGACCTGGCTCCCCAGTGGGTGGGCCCACAGTACACCCACACCAAGAAAGGTTTGAGTAGTGTGTTCAATCCATAGCTTCCCAGTAGGTCTTGTGAGTGAGTGACTGAGTGACTGAGTGACTGAGTGAGTGAGAAGACAGGGAAGAGAGAGCGAGACAGGTAGCAATAGAGAGATGGATAGATGGAACTAGAGAGGCAGAAAGTAATAGACAGAGACAAAGAGAGAGAGACAGACAGAGAGAGAGACAGATCAAATATAGAGTGATATAAATAAGGAGAGAGAGATTGGATATTAAAAGAGCGAGGGATGCTGTTAAATAGAACTAGGTATTATCCAAGAACAGAGCAGAAAGCTGGTCCCCAGCCCAGTAGACAGAGGGGTTCGGGTTGATTTGGGTAGGCCCAGTAGACAGGCAGGGTTTAGTTTATCCAGGTTGACCAGGTAGGTTAGGGTCAGGTCGGGTAGGTCAGGCAGGGTTCTTACCCCCGTTCCCTCCTCTGTTGTTGGGGGCTCTGTCTCCCCTGCCTCCGCCTCCAATACCTTTATCTGATGAGACATGACACCACATCAACCCTCTGATACTAGGCTAATATAGTGTTACTATGATAATAATATACTACCACTGCAATATAAAGACTATCAAACCCTAATACTATAATACCACTGTAGTATAAAGACTATCAAATCCTAATACTATAATACCACTGTAGTATAAAGACTATCACATCCTAATATACTAATACTATACCACCACTGTACTATAATACTACTGTGACTATAGTATACAGACTATCAAACCCTAATACTATATTACCATTCTACTACTGTGACTGTAGTATACAGACTTTCAAACCTAATACACTAATACTACAGCCTATTCCTATGACTGCTATCCCTAGTATTTGCTACTCTACTACAACTACTACTAAAACTGCTACAGTTTTCTACACCGGCTATCTACTGCTGCTCCACTACAATATGTATACCCTATCTTCTGCTGCTCCACTACAATATGTATACCATACCTACTGCTGCTCCACTACAATATGTATACCCTATCTACTGCTGCTCCACCACAATATGTATACCCTATCTACTGCTGCTCCACTACAATATGTATACCATACCTACTGCTGCTCCACTACAATATGTATACCCTATCTACTGCTGCTCCACCACAATATGTATACCCTATCTACTGCTGCTCCACCACAATATGTATACCCTATCTACTGCTGCTCCACTACAATATGTATACCATACTACTGCTGCTCCACTACAATATGTATACCCTATCTACTGCTGCTCCACCACAATATGTATACCCTATCTACTGCTGCTCCACTACAATATGTATACCATATCTACTGCTGCTCCACCACAATATGTATACCCTATCTACTGCTGCTCCACCACATTATGTATACCCTATCTACCGCTGCTCCACCACAATATGTATACCCTATCTACCGCTGCTCCACCACAATATGTATACCCTATCTACCGCTGCTCCACCACAATATGTATACCCAATCTACCGCTGCTCCACCACAATATGTATACCCTATCTACTGCTGCTCCACCACAATATGTATACCCTATCTACTGCTGCTCCACCACAATATGTATACCCTATCTACTGCTGCTCCACCACAATATGTATACCCTATCTACTGCTGCTCCACCACAATATGTATACCCTATCTACTGCTGCTCCACCACAATATGTATACCCTATCTACTGCTGCTCCACTACAATATGTAAACCATAATACTGCTGCTCCACTACAATAGGTATACCCTATCTACTGCTGCTCCACTACAATATGTATACCATACCTACTGCTGCTCCACTACAATATGTATACCATACTACTGCTGCTCCACTACAATATGTATACCATACTACTGCTGCTCCACCACAATATGTATACCCTATCTACTGCTGCTCCACTACAATATATATACCATATCTACTGCTGCTCCACCACAATATGTATACCCTATCTACTGCTGCTCCACCACAATATGTATACCCTATCTACTGCTGCTCCACTACAATATGTATACCATACCTACTGCTGCTCCACTACAATATGTATACCATATCTACTGCTGCTCCACTACACTATGTATACCATATCTACTGCTGCTCCACTACACTATGTATACCATACCTACTGCTGCTCCACTACAATATGTATACCCTATCTACTGCTGCTCCACTACAATATGTATACCATATCTACTGCTGCTCCACTACACTATGTATACCATACTATTGCAAACCCACACTACTGAATGACATATTCTACACAAACAAAATAAGAACAAAAGTAATTCATACATAAATAAATTATAACAAAATAAACAATAACCTGCTTGTCCCTTGTTCTTGTCCTTCCCTCCAATGTCATTGTTGGGATCCAGAGCATCACTCAGGTCAAACTCATCAGAGGCTGCAGGGAGAGGTCACAGGTCAGAGGTCAAAGAGCATGGGTTAAAGTTCAAATGCGAGTCGGGCAAAAAGAAAAATGGAATCTACAGTATATCTAACATGCCTCAAACAGGAGGAAAATCAAACAGCATAGTCACAATATACAGCATCTGTGAAGAGATACATTCTATACATGGTAACTTAATGTCTACAGCTCTCAAACTCAACTCTAAGCCAGTTCCAAAGTAGTTTTTCATTGTTCCCCTCTAAAATCAGGGACTAATTTAGACCTGGGACACCAGGTGTATGCAATTAATGATCAGGTAGAACAGAAAACCAGCAGGCTCCGGATCTCGTAGGGTCAGAGTTGAGTACCCCTGGTCTACAATATCAGTTTTCCATACATTGTACAGACCCATAAATACATACAGACAAATACGAACACAAATGAAGATGAGACGTCACTGCTTTCAGCTTCCAGTAGCCACACAGTCGAGAAAACATCTCCGAAACTAGAATGTGTGGAAGACATCCAGGAAGCACTCATCTACTCTATTTTGGTACTCAATAGATACCGAATGTCCAAAGGTCATTCAAAGGTCACACTGCCCATTTGTTGAATTCAAGAAAATGACAGCATTCTGTGGCAAAAACCCCCAGAGATAATGAGATGCAAACACACAACACAACCCACGCTTACATACGACACAATGTGTGTGGCAACAAAGACAACAACATGTAAACAACATGGTGAGTGTACCTACAGAGTGCCTACAATAGCATGCCACACAGGATGTCGTTGACGCAGGCAAGATATCACTACAATGTGTGTGAATGTCTATACGTGGACCGTGTCCCAATAATCTTCACCGGCTTCCTTTCCTCATCTCCTCCATTATAACCAATAGGAGTTGTCAACTGTCCAGTCCAATCAGATCATTGGTCATGAGAGAAAGCAGATACCAGGAACAAGGAAGCTAGTTTAGATCAGAGCCATACAATATAGAGAGTTTGGCAAACTAGCCTCCATGTTGGTTCTAAACATTCCATGACATTAACCTTCTAATCTCCTTTCTAATTTGAACGCATGGAACATCTGGTGTCAAAATGGCCACCAATAAAAAATTACACAATCTCAAACTGAGTTTGCCAAACTCTATATATCTACACCTCTGTTTTAGATTGAAGGGACATAGGCATTGTCTTCTGACAGGAGGCGTACGTCACTCCAACCCAGCGCTAGTCCTTCGACCAGCAGCGCAGATGGTTGACCAACTACATGATGGGGGGGCATATATCGATAGGCAGCATCTGAAATGGCACCCTATTCCCCACATAGTGCACTACTTCCTACATACTACCCTATGGGCCCTGGTCAAAAGGAGTTCACTACGTAGGGAAATGTGGTGCCATTTGGGACACAACCCAGACTTGACAACAACAGGACGGTGGTTCTAATTGGGGAATGGGGAGGGTTCGTTAACAGACCTGTGTTCAAGTACTACTCAAAATCATTTCAAATACTTTATCTGTGCTTGATTGAGCTTGCCTGGCTACAGAAACAGCTCAAAGTATTCAAAACATTTCTAATAGTATTTGAATCCAGGTCTGTTCGTTAAGCGAGCAGTACCAACCGGGCTGGGGCTTCGGTGGGGTACGGGGACCCTTGGTGGAGAGGGGGAGCAGACCAGGGAGAAGGCTGGGCCCAAAGTCAAAATCAGCCTGGATCACATCTGTTAGTGTAGTGAGTGCTAAGGAGGTTAGTATAGCCTGGTTAACATTCAGTCTGGTTTAACCAGGCTAGGGTTAATGCTAGGTTTACGGCTAGATTCAATCCGGGAGCGCGGAAGATTAGGCAATAGCGTAATTGAAAGGCAATGTTCCTGCGTTCACTGTGACTGCATTCAAAGTAAAGGCTGCAGATGGTGGATCAACCTGAAATTACCTTTACATTTCAATTGAGGTATAACATGGATCTTCCACGCTCCAGATTATAATCTAGACTAGTAGTGTTATTACAAATTGTGTACAGGTCTGTTAGTGTAGTGATCGCTCTAGAGATAGCTAGTAGGGTTAATGGAGTCACATACAGCACTGTAGTAGAGGTGCTTGTGAGGTTTAGGGCGCGCGCACACACACACACACACACACACACACACACACACACACACACACACACAGAATAGTAGGCTGACTACAATCTACATACAAGATAAAACCACAACATAGACAAGGTTTTCAGGGGCAAGACTGACCAACCAGGTAAGGGACAACTTGTTTCACACGAGAGGTACAGACATACATGTGTTGATGGAACCATGGTGGCACAGCAGTGGTTCTCAAAAGGGTGTTCGTGTCGTGATCCATCTTAAGCATTGTCTAGACTATGTTGTCAATAGTTTACCCATCAACTAGGCAAAAGGCTGTTGCAGCCAAGTCAAACCTCAGACTGCATTTAACATAATCATTATCTATTGACAGGCACTGACTGTAAACTAGGTCTGTCTACTGTAGTCATTTTATCGCTAAGTACATCCCCTGCTGTCTATTTAGCCTACTTCTGAGCCACTTTGGGTAAAAGCCTCTCCTAAACAAGAGACTAAATGAATGCTGGTTTAGTAGAGTAGCAGTATTAGTATGTTAGCTAGTAGTAGTATATAGTAGCAGTATTAGTATGTTAGCTAGTAGTAGTATATAGTAGCAGTATTAGTATGTTAGCTAGTAGTAGTATATAGTAGCAGTCTTAGTATGTTAGCTAGTAGTAGTATATAGTAGCAGTCTTAGTATGGTAGCTAGTAGTAGTATTAGAGTAGCAGTCTTAGTATGTTAGCTAGTAGTAGTATATAGTAGCAGACATAACTGTAGTAAGTAGGCATTTCTCCATTCACTTGTTAAGTGTGAAGGGTCTGATTAGAAAGCCTGTATGTTATGGTGGTTTCTTCCTCAAGTGTCCTCTGATTTGGGCTTGTGCAGGGCCTTGGTGGCCGTGGCTTTAGGAGGACCCTTATGAGGTGTGTGTGATCTTACGTGGCTTGGGCTTGTGTGAAGGGGCCTTAGTGGCTGGGGCTTTAGGAGGAGCCTTGGTGGGGGTGATCTTCTCATCTTCTCCAAAGGCAGCACACAAGGAACGTCATCACAATGGCACATGAGGAACGTCATCACAATTGCACATGAGGAACGTCATCACAATGGCTGAGGTCAGTACAGTCAAACCATGGTTACATTCAATGCAGACCGCGGAATATCTGCGTTATAGCGCGATTGACATTGAAAGGCAATGTTCCCGCATTCGCTGAGACAGCGTTTGCGGGTAAACGCTGCATACGTCTGCTCAATCGGAAGTGACCTGTTAAAGGTCATGAACAGTCAAACAGTCAATGGTTTTTATTAAATTGTTAAATAATATTATTAAATAATATTTTATTATTTTGTTACGTTTCCCAGCAAGAAAACCAACTCAATATTAGGAAGGTGTTCTTAAATGTTTTGTACACTCAGTGTATGTTTCCCCTTTCATCCGTGTCTGGTGGTAGCTAGTTACTGACTAGCTAGGTCTTCATCTGTGTCTGGTGTTAGCTAGGTACTGACTAGCTAGGTCTTCATCTGTGTCTGGTGTTAGCTAGTTACTGACTAGCTAGGTCTTCATCTGTGTCTGGTGTTAGCTAGTTACTGACTAGCTAGGTCTTCATCTGTGTCTGGTGTTAGCTAGTTACTGACTAGCTAGGTCTTCATCTGTGTCTGGTGTTAGCTAGTTACTGACTAGCTAGGTCTTCATCTGTGTCTGGTGTTAGCTAGTTACTGACTAGCCAGGTCTTCATCTGTGTCTGGTGTTAGCTAGTTACTGACTAGCCAGGTCTTCATCTGTGTCTGGTGTTAGCTAGTTACTGACTAGCCAGGTCTTCATCTGTGTCTGGTGTTAGCTAGTTACTGACTAGCCAGGTCTTCATCTGTGTCTGGTGTTAGCTAGTTACTGACTAGCTAGGTCTTCATCTGTGTCTGGTGTTAGCTAGTTACTGACTAGCTAGGTCTTCATCTGTGTCTGGTGTTAGCTAGTTACTGACTAGCTAGGTCTTCATCTGTGTCTGGTGTTAGCTAGTTACTGACTAGCTAGGTCTTCATCTGTGTCTGGTGTTAGCTAGTTACTGACTAGCTAGGTCTTCATCTGTGTCTGGTGTTAGCTAGTTACTGACTAGCCAGGTCTTCATCTGTGTCTGGTGTTAGCTAGTTACTGACTAGCCAGGTCTTCATCTGTGTCTGGTGTTAGCTAGTTACTGACTAGCTAGGTCTTCATCTGTGTCTGGTGTTAGCTAGTTACTGACTAGCTAGGTCTTCATCTGTGTCTGGTGTTAGCTAGTTACTGACTAGCTAGGTCTTCATCTGTGTCTGGTGTTAGCTAGTTACTGACTAGCTAGGTCTTCATCTGTGTCTGGTGTTAGCTAGTTACTGACTAGCTAGGTCTTCATCTGTGTCTGGTGTTAGCTAGTTACTGACTAGCTAGGTCTTCATCTGTGTCTGGTGTTAGCTAGTTACTGACTAGCCAGGTCTTCATCTGTGTCTGGTGTTAGCTAGTTACTGACTAGCTAGGTCTTCATCTGTGTCTGGTGTTAGCTAGTTACTGACTAGCTAGGTCTTCATCTGTGTCTGGTGTTAGCTAGTTACTGACTAGCTAGGTCTTCATCTGTGTCTGGTGTTAGCTAGTTACTGACTAGCTAGGTCTTCATCTGTGTCTGGTGTTAGCTAGTTACTGACTAGCTAGGTCTTCATCTGTGTCTGGTGTTAGCTAGTTACTGACTAGCTAGGTCTTCATCTGTGTCTGGTGTTAGCTAGTTACTGACTAGCTAGGTCTTCATCTGTGTCTGGTGTTAGCTAGTTACTGACTAGCCAGGTCTTCATCTGTGTCTGGTGTTAGCTAGTTACTGACTAGCCAGGTCTTCATCTGTGTCTGGTGTTAGCTAGTTACTGACTAGCCAGGTCTTCATCTGTGCCTGGTGTTAGCTAGTTACTGACTAGCCAGGTCTTCATCTGTGTCTGGTGTTAGCTAGTTACTGACTAGCCAGGTCTTCATCTGTGTCTGGTGTTAGCTAGTTACTGACTAGCTAGGTCTTCATCTGTGTCTGGTGTTAGCTAGTTACTGACTAGCTAGGTCTTCATCTGTGTCTGGTGTTAGCTAGTTACTGACTAGCTAGGTCTTCATCTGTGTCTGGTGTTAGCTAGTTACTGACTAGCCAGGTCTTCATCTGTGTCTGGTGTTAGCTAGTTACTGACTAGCCAGGTCTTCATCTGTGTCTGGTGTTAGCTAGTTACTGACTAGCTAGGTCTTCATCTGTGTCTGGTGTTAGCTAGTTACTGACTAGCTAGGTCTTCATCTGTGTCTGGTGTTAGCTAGTTACTGACTAGCTAGGTCTTCATCTGTGTCTGGTGTTAGCTAGTTACTGACTAGCTAGGTCTTCATCTGTGTCTGGTGTTAGCTAGTTACTGACTAGCTAGGTCTTCATCCGTGTCTGGTGTTAGCTAGTTACTGACTAGCTAGGTCTTCATCCGTGTCTGGTGTTAGCTAGTTACTGACTAGCTAGGTCTTCATCCGTGTCTGGTGTTAGCTAGTTACTGACTAGCTAGGTCTTCATCTGTGTCTGGTGTTATCTAGTTACTGACTAGCTAGGTCTTCATCTGTGTCTGGTGTTAGCTAGTTACTGACTAGCTAGGTCTTCATCTGTGTCTGGTGTTAGCTAGTTACTGACTAGCTAGGTCTTCATCTGTGTCTGGTGTTAGCTAGTTACTGACTAGCTAGGTCTTCATCTGTGTCTGGTGTTAGCTAGTTACTGACTAGCTAGGTCTTCATCTGTGTCTGGTGTTAGCTAGTTACTGACTAGCTAGGTCTTCATCTGTGTCTGGTGTTAGCTAGTTACTGACTAGCTAGGTCTTCATCCGTGTCTGGTGTTAGCTAGTTACTGACTAGCTAGGTCTTCATCCGTGTCTGGTGTTAGCTAGTTACTGACTAGCTAGGTCTTCATCTGTGTCTGGTGTTAGCTAGTTACTGACTAGCCAGGTCTTCATCTGTGTCTGGTGTTAGCTAGTTACTGACTAGCTAGGTCTTCATCTGTGTCTGGTGTTAGCTAGTTACTGACTAGCTAGGTCTTCATCTGTGTCTGGTGTTAGCTAGTTACTGACTAGCCAGGTCTTCATCTGTGTCTGGTGTTAGCTAGTTACTGACTAGCTAGGTCTTCATCTGTGTCTGGTGTTAGCTAGTTACTGACTAGCTAGGACTTCATCTGTGTCTGGTGTTAGCTAGGTACTGACTAGCTAGGTCTTCATCTGTGTCTGGTGTTAGCTAGTTACTGACTAGCTAGGTCTTCATCTGTGTCTGGTGTTAGCTAGTTACTGACTAGCTAGGTCTTCATCTGTGTCTGGTGTTAGCTAGTTACTGACTAGCTAGGACTTCATCTGTGTCTGGTGTTAGCTAGGTACTGACTAGCTAGGTCTTCATCTGTGTCTGGTGTTAGCTAGCTACTGTCTAGCTACATCTTCATCTGTGTCTGGTGTTAGCTAGCTACTGTCTAGCTACATCTTCATCTGTGTCTGGTGTTAGATGAAGACCTAGCTAGTCAGCTAGTTACTGCTAGTTACTGACTAGCTAGGACTTCATCTGTGTCTGGTGTTAGCTAGGTACTGACTAGCTAGGTCTTCAGCCAGCATGGAACAACACATCCATCAGCACTGCTGTGAACAGCATCACAAGAGACACGCCAAACAGGAAATGTATAAATAAAATTGACATTGATCAAATATTATGAATTAATATAAGCTCCCCACCCACTCAGGCTGTCTTTTAAAACTTCCTGATAGAAATGCTCAAAATCTGAGAAAAACTATCCAAAACAAATATTATGGGTGATATTATTGTGATATTATTATGGGTGATATTATTATGGGCAATTTTACATGGAAATCAGAATGACTGTCCGAGACCTTTAAAATGTCAAGCACCCTATAAGGCAGATCTTCCACGGTCCGGATTGAATCTAGGCCACAACATTTAATTTATTTTCATTTTATTCATTTAACTAGGCAAGTCAGTTAAGAACAAATTCTTATTTACAATGACGGCCTACCCGGGCCAAAACCCGGACGACACTGGGCCAATTGTGCGCCGCCCTATGGGACACCCAATCATGGCCGGTTGTGATACAGCCTGGAATCTAACCAGGGTCTGTAGTGACACCTCTAGCACTGAGATGCAGTGCCTTAGACCACTGCGCCAATACCTGCTTAGGAGATGTGTAGGATTTACCAGCTTTGTGCTTAAGCATGTGGTAAGTAGGCCTATAGTGCATAGCTACAGTAGAGAATAAAAAGTAAGCCTAGACACAGTCTCTGAATTATGCTGATTAAGGGTGGAAATCCAAGGCACCACAGGAGGCTGCAGTGGGGAGAACGGCTCATAATAATGTCCGAAACGAAGCCAATGGAATGGCATCATATACCAGAAAACCATGTGTTTGAGTTATCTGATACCATTCCACCTATTCCGCTCCAGTCATTACTATGAGCCCGTCCTCCCCAATTAAGGTGCCACCAGCCTCCTGTGGCTTGAACTAACGTTAGAACCTTAGATATAATCAATAATAGAAAATACACTACATCTTTATTAGTAGTCTTTCATGTGGTCAATACCTGATTAAATACCTGCCAGTTTAATAGATGTAAATAAATGAGGACCCTTGTGCTTATTCATGTGAGCACAGTCGCTACAGCACAGGCAGATATAATCAACAGCAGAGAAAGTCTATATTCAGATGGATCTGTAAATCTGGGATCGTTTACCTGCTCCTTCTACTGGTTTGGGGGTGGCTGCTGCTGAGAGAAGAGAAGAAAATGAGAGAAGAGAACAAGAAAAGAACAGAACAGAAGAAGATTAGAGAAGAACAGAAAAGAACAGAAGAGAACAATGTCTTCATATAGAATGTAGCTACATCAGTACACAGTCAAAATGATGATATTAATTCATATAAAACATGCAGTCAGACAGTGCATTAAAGCTACAATCAGCAATTGGTACCTCGATTTTGATTTGTTTTTTGTAAATGAACGACTTCATAGCCAGTGCATACAAGCATATTGTTAGAAAAATATCATACAGAATATAGCTAGATCAACACAGTCAGAATGTACCTAAATTAGTAGTCAGTAGACTTCATACTCGGGGACCAGAAATACATTGTCAGATAATAGCATACAAGTGCCTTCAGAAAGTATTCGCACCCCTTGACTTTTTCCACATTTTGTTGTGTTACTGTAGTGAGATTGAAATGGATTTAATTGTACTTTTTTGTCAACAAAATACTCTTATGTGAAAGTGGAGAAACAATTATAACATTTGTAAAATATTTATGAAAAATAAAACACTAATATATCTTGATTATATAAATATTCACCCCTGAGTCAATGAATGTTAGAATCAACTTTCGAAGCAATTACAGCTGTAAGAGCTTTGCACACCTGGATTGTGCAATATTTGCACTTTTTTTATTTTTTATTCTTCAAGCTCTGTCAAGTTGGTTGTTGATCATTGTTGGACAGCCATAGAGTCTTGCCTTAGATTTTTAAGCCAATTTAAGTCAAAACTGTAACTAGGCCACTCAGGGACATTCAATGTCTCCTTGGTAAGCAACTCCAGTGTATATTTGGCCTTGTGTTTTAGGTTATTGTCCTGCTAAAAGATGAATTTGTCTCCCAGTGTCTGTTGGGAAGCAGACTGAAGTTTTTCTCTCGGATTTTGCCTATGCTTAGCTCTATTCCCTTTAATTTGATCATAGAAAACTTCCTAGTCCTTACCGATGACAAGCATACCCATAACATGATGCAGCCACCACCATGCTTGAAAATATGAAGAGTGGTACTCAGTGATGTGTTGGATTTGCCCCAAACAAAATTCTTCGTATTCAGGACATATATGATATATTTTTTGCAGTTTTACTTTAGTACCTTATTGGAATCAGGATGCATATTTTGGATTATTTTTATTTTGTACAGGCTTCCTTCTTACCCTGTCAATTAGGTTAGTATTGTGGAGTAACTACAATGTTGTTGATCAACCCTCAGTTATCTCCAACCACAGCCATTCAACTCTGTAAGTGTATTAAAGTCACCATTAGCCTCACAGTGAAATCCCTGAGTGGTTTCTTTCCTCTCCAGCAAAAAGAGTTAGGAAGGACACCTGTATCTTGGCTGTGGTTCAAACTCATAAAAAAAGAGTTTGGATCCACTTACCCTCGTCTTATGCCCTTGGGGGAATCCCCGTCACCATCCACTTACCCTCGTCTTATGTCCTTGGGGGAATCCCCGTCACCATCCACTTACCCTCGTCTTATGCCCTTGGGGGAATCCCCGTCACCATCCACTTACCCTCGTCTTATGCCCTTGGGGGAATCCCCGTCACCATCCACTTACCCTCGCCTTATGTCCTTGGGGGAATCCCCGTCACCATCCACTTACCCTCGTCTTATGTCCTTGGGGGAATCCCCGTCACCATCCACTTACCCTCGTCTTATGTCCTTGGGGGAATCCCCGTCACCATCCACTTACCCTCGCCTTATGCCCTTGGGGGAATCCCCGTCACCATCCACTTACCCTCGCCTTATGTCCTTGGGGGAATCCCCGTCACCATCTTGGAGGGCGGTCTAAATGATTAGCCAAGCAAGGGAAGTTTGCAACGTAAGCCCCTCAGCCCTCGTTTTTAGTCGGCTTTGCGAGTGTACAATTATGTTCACTCCGGGCCCGAAACTCCCCATAATTCGCAACGATTGTACATCCGCTAAGAAAAGTCAGCGAAAACTTAAAAACAACATCAATGGAGAAGTCAACATAAAGGTGTAAGCAAAAACAAATGCAAATAAGTTAGAAATTGTGCTACTAATGCACATGATGGCACAAACACGTCTCGTAAAAAGTAAATATGTTTCTTTTGGAAATTGTAGAAGAAAAAAAAATCCTTCTTCAGAAGTTCCAGCTAGGCAGGCTAACGTTAGTTAGCTAATTCATTTGTTATCTATCATACAGTAGGCATATTTTAATATTTATATAGTTAATATAAGTAGACATGCACTCATAATTGACTGTAGCGCATATAAAGCACTCACAATCTACCGGTGGCTGAAAACACAATGATCGCGGGATGAACGAATGGCGAATTCCCACCAAGGGTGGTCCATTTAAAAATCATTCCTTCCTCCCTCGCCTTGCAAGTGTATACTCGTCAGACGTCATGATACGTTAACAGAAGTGTCCACTTAATTTGAGGGCTGAGGGGATAGGGTGTGTGTGTTAACTGTTTGGACTGCAGCC
Organism: Salvelinus fontinalis; assembly: GCF_029448725.1. NCBI lineage: Eukaryota > Metazoa > Chordata > Actinopteri > Salmoniformes > Salmonidae > Salvelinus > Salvelinus fontinalis. The sequence goes on along the minus strand of NC_074700.1, from coordinate 24,082,957 downwards.
TTTGTCGTGACTGGGTGTATTGATACATCTTCCAAAGTGTAATTAATAACTTCACCGTGCTCACAGGGATGTCTACTTTTGAATTTTACCCATTACCAATAGGTTTTATTTATTATGGATCCCCATTAGCCAACGTCTTACTGAGGTCGGAAACATAATGGAAAAGACAGACAAAAAAAATCCTAACAATTTAGGTACATTTAAAAACATGAACATTTACTGTGTGCATCTATCAGTTACACATAAGTCAGTACACACACACAACAAGTAGGTCACATGGGGGAGTTGTCTGTAACCAGGTTTGCTGGTCACTTGCGCTATATATAAGATGGAAGGGAGTTCCATGCACTTTTTATTGAGGCATTGCAAGACCTCCCTGGTCTTTGTGGTTGAGTCTGTGTTTGAAAGTCAGTGCTTGACTGAGGGACCTTACAGATAATTGTATGTGTTGGGTACAGAGATGAGGTAGTCATTCATAAATCATGTTAAGCACTATTATTGCACACAGAGTGAGTCCATGCAACTTATGTGACTTGACTCAAGACATTTCCGCTTTTCATTCATGTGAAAAATTATAAAAACACAATTCCACTTTGACATTACAGGGTATTGTGTGCAGGCCAGTAACAAAAAAATGCAATTTAATCCATTTTAAATTCAGGCTGTAAAAATTTGGAAAAAGCCAAGGGGTGTGAATACTTTCTGAAGGCACTGTACATGAATCCATCGACCATGAATTCATGGTAGTGATGTAGGATTTCATAGACATAAAGCATGAATACAGACTGTATTGTAGATACTGCAGCAGTAAATCTGAAGCCTATGAATATTGTGTATTTTACAGTCCGACTGTCTTTCTGTACTTACGTGCTATAGAGACATCATTGTCATTCAAGGCATCAGACAGGTCAAGGCCATCTGAATTCTGGGACAGCGCTGAAGAGAGGGAGCGCAAGAAGAAGAAGACAGGGAATGAGGCAGGGGGAGGAGAGAAACAGGAAGGAGAGAAACAGGGAGGAGAGAAACAGGAAGGAGAGAAACAGGGAGGAGAGAAACAGGAAGGAGAGAAACAGGAAGGAGAGAAACAGGAAGGAGAGAAACAGGAAGGAGAGAAACAGGGAGGAGAGAAACAGGAAGGAGAGAAACAGGAAGGAGAGAAACAGGAAGGAGAGAAACAGGGAGGAGAGAAACAGGGAGGAGAGAAACAGGGAGGAGAGAAACAGGGAGGAGAGAAACAGGGAGGAGAGAAACAGGAAGGAGTTGAGGGTTTTTTACACAATGCAGTGCAGAGAAAAGGACAGGAACTTTGATCTAGTCAGTCCACATTTCTCTAACCTACATCCGAGATTATGCAGCTGTATCTACTTCCATACTACTTCTATCTGGAATACACACACTAATGGTGCATCAGTTTATCGAAGAGCTGTGCAGTAACGTTATGCGCAGCTCTTCGATTTTCAGTGCCGTCAACCAGACCTGTGTTCAAACACTATTTGAAATCACGTCAAATGCTGTAGCCGAGCTTGCCTGACACAATGGAACCATCTGGCCACAGGTCTGCTGCCAATCTACCCTTCTTCATTCCTTTCCATGATCAAAGTTCCAGTGTAGTGACAAATGCAGTGGTTTCTGTCATATCTACATGGCAACAAAGACTCCTTGCATTCCTCAAACACATGGAACAGAAGAGCTAGTGTACATACAGCAACACACACGTCTCTTTTTCAAGTTTCTCCTCACAATTAGTGATAATCATAGATGTAAAGACCTATAAAGGGGTATTTTTCCCTCCAATGAAATAATTCAGCCTCATCATTAGTTAGATAAAACCTGCATACTCTCATTATGTAGATAAATCCTGCATACTCTCATTATCATTATGTAGATAAAGCCTGCATAATCTCATTATCATTAGTTAGATAAAGCATGCCTACTCTCATTATCATTATGTAGATAAAGCCTGCCTACTCTCATTAGTTAGATAAAACGTGCATACTCTCATTATCATTAGTTAGATAAAGCATGCAAACTCTCATTATCATTATGTAGATAAAGCATGCATACTCTCATTAGTTAGATAAAGCATGCATACTCTCATTATCATTATGTAGATAAAGCCTGCCTACTCTCATTAGTTAGATAAAGCCTGCAGAACAATGACATGTATCAGACCCCCATCTACATAGTCAGAACAATGACATGGACCCCCATCTAAATAGTCAGAACAATGACATGTATCAGGACCCCCATCTACATAGTCAGAACAATGACATGTATCAGGACCCCCATCTAAATAGTCAGAACAATGACATGGACCCCCATCTAAATAGTCAGAACAATGACATGGACCCCCATCTAAATAGTCAGAACAATGACATGGACCCCCATCTAAATAGTCAGAACAATGACATGGACCCCCATCTAAATAGTCAGAACAATGACATGGACCCCCATCTAAATAGTCAGAACAATGACATGGACCCCCATCTAAATAGTCAGAACAATGACATGTATCAGACCCCCATCTAAATAGTCAGAACAATGACATGTATCAGACCCCCATCTAAATAGTCAGAACAATGACATGTATCAGACCCCCATCTAAATAGTCAGAACAATGACATGTATCAGACCCCCATCTAAATAGTCAGAACAATGACATGTATCAGGACCCCCATCTAAATAGTCAGAACAATTAAATGTATCAGGACCCCCCCATCTAAATAGTCAGAACAATGACATGGACCCCCATCTAAATAGTCAGAACAATGACATGGACCCCCATCTAAATAGTCAGAACAATGACATGGACCCCCATCTAAATAGTCAGAACAATGACATGGACCCCCATCTAAATAGTCAGAACAATGACATGGACCCCCATCTAAATAGTCAGAACAATGACATGGACCCCCATCTAAATAGTCAGAACAATGACATGTATCAGACCCCCATCTAAATAGTCAGAACAATGACATGTATCAGACCCCCATCTAAATAGTCAGAACAATGACATGTATCAGACCCCCATCTAAATAGTCAGAACAATGACATGTATCAGGACCCCCATCTAAATAGTCAGAACAATTAAATGTATCAGGACCCCCCCATCTAAATAGTCAGAACAGTGACATGTATCAGACCCCCATCTAAATAGTCAGAACAATGACACGTATCAGACCCCCATCTAAATAGTCAGAACAATGACACGTATCAGACCCCCATCTAAATAGTCAGAACAATGACACGTATCAGACCCCCATCTAAAGTCAGAACAATGACATGTATCAGACCCCCATCTAAATAGTCAGAACAATGACATGTATCAGACCCCCATCTAAATAGTCAGAACAATGACATGTATCAGACCCCCATCTAAATAGTCAGAACATTGACATGTATCAGACCCCCATCTAAATAGTCAGAACAATGACATGTATCAGACCCCCATCTACATAGTCAGAACAATGACATGTATCAGGACCCCCATCTAAATAGTCAGAACAATTAAATGTATCAGGACCCCCCCCCCATCTAAATAGTCAGAAAAATTAAATGTATCAGGACCCCCCCCCCCCCCCCATCTAAATGGTCAGAACAATGACATGTATCAGGACCCCCCCATCTAAATAGTCAGAACAATGACATGTATCAGACCCCCATCTAAATAGTCAGAACAATGACATGTATCAGACCCCCATCTAAATAGTCAGAACAATGACATGTATCAGACCCCCCCATCTAAATAGTCAGAACAATGACATGTATCAGACCCCCATCTACATAGTCAGAACAATGACATGTATCAGGACCCCCATCTAAATAGTCAGAACAATTAAATGTATCAGGACCCCCCCCCCATCTAAATGGTCAGAACAATGACATGTATCAGGACCCCCCCCCATCTAAATGGTCAGAACAATGACATGTATCAGGACCCCCCCAATCTAAATAGTCAGAACAATGACATGTATCAGACCCCCCCATCTAAATAGTCAGAACAATGACATGTATCAGACCCCCATCTAAATAGTCAGAACAATGACATGTATCAGACCCCCCCATCTAAATAGTCAGAACAATGACATGTATCAGACCCCCATCTAAATAGTCAGAACAATGACATGTATCAGACCCCCATCTAAATAGTCAGAACAATGACATGTATCAGGACCCCCATCTAAATAGTCAGAACAATGACATGTATCAGACCCCCCCATCTAAATAGTCAGAACAATGACATGGACCCCCATCTAAATAGTCAGAACAATGACATGTATCAGACCCCCATCTAAATAGTCAGAACAATGACATGTATCAGACCCCAATCTAAATAGTCAGAACAATGATATGTATCAGGACCCCAATCTAAATAGTCAGAACAATGACACGTATCAGACCCCCATCTAAATAGTCAGAACAATGACACGTATCAGACCCCCATCTAAAGTCAGAACAATGACATGTATCAGACCCCCATCTAAATAGTCCGAACAATGACATGTATCAGGACCCCCATCTAAAAAGTCAGAACAATGACATGTATCAAGACCCCCATCTAAATAGTCAGAACAATGACATGTATCAGGACCCCCCCCCCCATCTAAATGGTCAGAACAATGACATGTATCAGGACCCCCCCCATCTAAATAGTCAGAACAATGACATGTATCAGACCCCCCCATCTAAATAGTCAGAACAATGACATGTATCAGACCCCCATCTAAATAGTCAGAACAATGACATGTATCAGACCCCCATCTAAATAGTCAGAACAATGACATGTATCAGACCCCCATCTAAATAGTCAGAACAATGACATGTATCAGACCCCCATCTAAATAGTCAGAACAATGACATGTATCAGGACCCCCATCTAAATAGTCAGAACAATGACATGTATCAGACCCCCCCATCTAAATAGTCAGAACAATGACATGGACCCCCATCTAAATAGTCAGAACAATGACATGTATCAGGACCCCAATATAAATAGTCAGAACAATGACATGTATCAGACCCCCATCTAAATAGTCAGAACAATGACATGTATCAGACCCCCATCTAAATAGTCAGAACAATGACATGTATCAGGACCCCCATCTAAATAGTCAGAACAATGACATGTATCAGGACCCCCATCTAAATAGTCAGAACAATGACATGTATCAGGACCCCCCCCCCATCTAAATGGTCAGAACAATGACATGTATCAGGACCCCCCCAATCTAAATAGTCAGAACAATGACATGTATCAGACCCCCCCATCTAAATAGTCAGAACAATGACATGTATCAGACCCCCATCTAAATAGTCAGAACAATGACATGTATCAGACCCCCATCTAAATAGTCAGAACAATGACATGTATCAGGACCACCATCTAAATAGTCAGAACAATGACATGTATCAGGACCCCAATCTAAATAGTCAGAACAATGACATGTATCAGACCCCCATCTAAATAATCAGAACAATGACATGTATCAGACCCCCATCTAAATAGTCAGAACAATGACATGTATCAGACCCCCATCTAAATAGTCAGAACAATGACATGTATCAGACCCCCATCTAAATAGTCAGAACAATGACATGTATCAGACCCCCATCTAAATAGTCAGAACAATGACATGTATCAGACCCCCATCTAAATAGTCAGAACAATGACATGTATCAGACCCCCATCTAAATAGTCAGAACAATGACATGTATCAGACCCCCATCTACATAGTCAGAACAATGACATGTATCAGGACCCCCATCTAAATAGTCAGAACAATTAAATGTATCAGGACCCCCCCCATCTAAATAGTCAGAACAATTAAATGTATCAGGACCCCCCCCCCCCCCATCTAAATGGTCAGAACAATGACATGTATCAGGACCCCCCCATCTAAATAGTCAGAACAATGACATGTATCAGACCCCCATCTAAATAGTCAGAACAATGACATGTATCAGGACCCCCCCCCATCTAAATGGTCAGAACAATGACATGTATCAGGACCCCCCCCCCATCTAAATGGTCAGAACAATGACATGTATCAGGACCCCCCCAATCTAAATAGTCAGAACAATGACATGTATCAGACCCCCCCATCTAAATAGTCAGAACAATGACATGTATCAGACCCCCATCTAAATAGTCAGAACAATGACATGTATCAGACCCCCCCATCTAAATAGTCAGAACAATGACATGTATCAGACCCCCATCTAAATAGTCAGAACAATGACATGTATCAGACCCCCATCTAAATAGTCAGAACAATGACATGTATCAGACCCCCATCTAAATAGTCAGAACAATGACATGTATCAGACCCCCAATCTAAATAGTCAGAACAATGATATGTATCAGGACCCCAATCTAAATAGTCAGAACAATGACACGTATCAGACCCCCATCTAAATAGTCAGAACAATGACACGTATCAGACCCCCATCTAAAGTCAGAACAATGACATGTATCAGACCCCCATCTAAATAGTCAGAACAATGACATGTATCAGGACCCCCATCTAAAAAGTCCGAACAATGACATGTATCAAGACCCCCATTTAAATAGTCAGAACAATGACATGTATCAGGACCCCCCCCCCCATCTAAATGGTCAGAACAATGACATGTATCAGGACCCCCCCCATCTAAATAGTCAGAACAATGACATGTATCAGACCCCCCCATCTAAATAGTCAGAACAATGACATGTATCAGACCCCCATCTAAATAGTCAGAACAATGACATGTATCAGACCCCCATCTAAATAGTCAGAACAATGACATGTATCAGGACCACCATCTAAATAGTCAGAACAATGACATGTATCAGGACCCCAATCTAAATAGTCAGAACAATGACATGTATCAGACCCCCATCTAAATAATCAGAACAATGACATGTATCAGACCCCCATCTAAATAGTCAGAACAATGACATGTATCAGACCCCCATCTAAATAGTCAGAACAATGACATGTATCAGACCCCCATCTAAATAGTCAGAACAATGACATGTATCAGACCCCCATCTAAATAGTCAGAACAATGACATGTATCAGACCCCCATCTAAATAGTCAGAACAATGACATGTATCAGACCCCCATCTAAATAGTCAGAACAATGACATGTATCAGACCCCCATCTACATAGTCAGAACAATGACATGTATCAGGACCCCCATCTAAATAGTCAGAACAATTAAATGTATCAGGACCCCCCCCCATCTAAATAGTCAGAACAATTAAATGTATCAGGACCCCCCCCCCCATCTAAATGGTCAGAACAATGACATGTATCAGGACCCCCCCATCTAAATAGTCAGAACAATGACATGTATCAGACCCCCATCTAAATAGTCAGAACAATGACATGTATCAGGACCCCCCCCCATCTAAATGGTCAGAACAATGACATGTATCAGGACCCCCCCCCCCATCTAAATGGTCAGAACAATGACATGTATCAGGACCCCCCCAATCTAAATAGTCAGAACAATGACATGTATCAGACCCCCCCATCTAAATAGTCAGAACAATGACATGTATCAGACCCCCATCTAAATAGTCAGAACAATGACATGTATCAGACCCCCCCATCTAAATAGTCAGAACAATGACATGTATCAGACCCCCATCTAAATAGTCAGAACAATGACATGTATCAGACCCCCATCTAAATAGTCAGAACAATGACATGTATCAGACCCCCATCTAAATAGTCAGAACAATGACATGTATCAGACCCCCATCTAAATAGTCAGAACAATGACATGTATCAGACCCCCAATCTAAATAGTCAGAACAATGATATGTATCAGGACCCCAATCTAAATAGTCAGAACAATGACATGTATCAGGACCCCCATCTAAATAGTCAGAACAATGACATGTATCAGGACCCCCATCCAAATAGTCAGAACAATGACATGTATCAGGACCCCCCCCCCCATCTAAATGGTCAGAACAATGACATGTATCAGGACCCCCCCAATCTAAATAGTCAGAACAATGACATGTATCAGACCCCCCCATCTAAATAGTCAGAACAATGACATGTATCAGACCCCCATCTAAATAGTCAGAACAATGACATGTATCAGACCCCCATCTAAATAGTCAGAACAATGACATGTATCAGGACCACCATCTAAATAGTCAGAACAATGACATGTATCAGGGCCCCAATCTAAATAGTCAGAACAATGACATGTATCAGACCCCCATCTAAATAGTCAGAACAATGACATGTATCAGACCCCTCATCTAAATAGTCAGAACAATGACATGGACCCCCATCTAAATAGTCAGAACATTGACATGGACCCCCATCTAAATAGTCAGAACATTGACATGGACCCCATCTAAATAGTCAGAACATTGACATGGACCCCCATCTAAATAGTCAGAACAATGACATGTATCAGGACCCCCATCTAAATAGTCAGAACAATGACATGTATCAGGACCCCCATCTAAATAGTCAGAACATTGACATGGACCCCCATCTAAATAGTCAGAACATTGACATGGACCCCCATCTAAATAGTCAGAACAATGACATGTATCAGGACCCCCATCTACATATTCAGAACAATAACAGGACCCCCATCTAAATAGTCAGAACAATGACATGTATCAGGACCCCCATCTAAATAGTCAGAACAATGACATGTATCAGGACCCCCCCATCTAAATAGTCAGAACAATGACATGGACCAGACCCCCATCTAAATAGTCAGAACAATGACATGTATCAGACCCCCATCTAAATAGTCAGAACAATGACATGTATCAGACCCCCATCTAAATAGTCAGAACAATGACATGTATCAGGACCCCCATCTAAATAGTCAGAACAATGACATGTATCAGGACCCCCATCTAAATAGTCAGAACAATGACATGTATCAGGACCCCCCCCCCCATCTAAATAGTCAGAACAATGACATGTATCAGGACCCCCCATCTAAATAGTCAGAACAATGACATGTATCAGGACAACCCCCCATCTAAATAGTCAGAACAATGACATGTATCAGGACAACCCCCCATCTAAATAGTCAGAACAATGACATGTATCAGACCCCCATTTACATAGTCAGAACAATGACATGGACCCCAATCTAAATAGTCAGAACAATGACATGTATCAGACCCCCCATCTAAATAGTCAGAACAATGACATGTATCAGACCCCCCCCCATCTACATAGTCAGAACAGTGACATGGACCAGACCCCCATCAAAATAGTCAGAACAATGACATGTATCAGGACCCCCCATCTAAATAGTCAGAACAATGACATGTATCAGACCCCCCCCCCCATCTACATAGTCAGAACAGTGACATGGACCCCCATCTAAATAGTCAGAACAATGACATGTATCAGGACCCCCCATCTAAATAGTCAGAACAATGACATGTATCAGACCCCCCCCATCTACATAGTCAGAACAGTGACATGGACCAGACCCCCATCTAAATAGTCAGAACAATGACATGTATCAGGACCCCCATCTAAATAGTCAGAACAATGACATGTATCAGACCCCCATCTAAAAAGTCAGAACAATGACATGTATCAGGACCCCAATCTAAATAGTCAGAACAATGACATGGACCCCCATCTAAATAGTCAGAACAATGACATGTATCAGGACCCCCATCTAAATAGTCAGAACAATGACATGGACCCCCATCTAAAAAGTCAGAACAATGACATGTATCAGGACCCCAATCTAAATAGTCAGAACAATGACATGGACCCCCATCTAAATAGTCAGAACAATGACATGTATCAGACCCCTCATCTAAATAGTCAGAACAATGACATGGACCCCCATCTAAATAGTCAGAACAATGACATGGACCCCCATCTAAATAGTCAGAACAATGACATGTATCAGGACCCCAATCTAAATAGTCAGAACAATGACATGTATCAGACCCCCATCTAAATAGTCAGAACAATGACATGTATCAGACCCCCATCTAAATAGTCAGAACAATGACATGTATCAGACCCCCATCTAAATAGTCAGAACAATGACATGGACCAGACCCCCATCTAAATAGTCAGAACAATGACATGTATCAGACCCCCATCTAAATAGTCAGAACAATGACATGTATCAGACCCCCATCTAAATAGTCAGAACAATGACATGTATCAGGACCCCCATCTAAATAGTCAGAACAATGACATGTATCAGGACCCCCCCATCTACATAGTCAGAACAATGACATGCATCAGGACAACCCCCCATCTAAATAGTCAGAACAATGACATGTATCAGGCCCCCCCCCATCTAAATAGTCAGAACAATGACATGTATCAGGACCCCCCATCTAAATAGTCAGAACAATGACATGTATCAGGACCCCCCATCTAAATAGTCAGAACAATGACATGTATCAGACCCCCATCTACATAGTCAGAACAATGACATGGACCCCAATCTAAATAGTCAGAACAATGACATGTATCAGACCCCCCATCTAAATAGTCAGAACAATGACATGTATCAGACCCCCCCCCATCTACATAGTCAGAACAGTGACATGGACCAGAACCCCATCTAAATAGTCAGAACAATGACATGTATCAGGACCCCCCATCTAAATAGTCAGAACAATGACATGTATCAGACCCCCCCCATCTACATAGTCAGAACAGTGACATGGACCCCCATCTAAATAGTCAGAACAATGACATGTATCAGGACCCCCCATCTAAATAGTCAGAACAATGACATGTATCAGACCCCCCCCATCTACATAGTCAGAACAGTGACATGGACCAGACCCCCATCTAAATAGTCATAACAATGACATGTATCAGGACCCCCATCTAAATAGTCAGAACAATGACATGTATCAGGACCCCCCCATCTAAATAGTCAGAACAGTGACATGTATCAGACCCCCATCTACATAGTCAGAACAATGACATGGACCCCCATCTAAATAGTCAGAACAATGACATGTATCAGACCCCCCATCTAAATAGTCAGAACAATGACATGGACCCCCATCTAAATAGTCAGAACAATGACATGTATCAGACCCCCATCTAAATAGTCAGAACAATGACATGTATCAGACCCCCATCTAAATAGTCAGAACAATGACATGTATCAGACCCCCATCTAAATAGTCAGAACAATGACATGTATCAGACCCCCATCTAAATAGTCAGAACAATGGCATGTATCAGGACCCCCCATCTAAATAGTCAGAACAATGGCATGTATCAGGACCCCCATCTACATAGTCAGAACAATGACATGTATCAGACCCCCATCTAAATAGTCAGAACAATGGCATGTATCAGGACCCCCCCCATCTAAATAGTCAGAACAATGGCATGTATCAGGACCCCCATCTACATAGTCAGAACAATGACATGTATCAGACCCCTCATCTAAATAGTCAGAACAATGGCATGTATCAGACCCCCATCTACATAGTCAGAACAGTGACATGGACCAGACCCTCATCTAAATAGTCAGAACAATGGCATGTATCAGGACCCCCATCTACATAGTCAGAACAATGACATGTATCAGGACCCCCATCTAAATAGTCAGAACAATGACATGTATCAGGACCCCCATCTAAATAGTCAGAACAATGACATGTATCAGACCCCTCATCTAAATAGTCAGAACAATGACATGGACCCCTCATCTAAATAGTCAGAACAATGACACGTATCAGACGCCCATCTAAATAGTCAGAACAATGACATGTATCAGGACCCCCATCTAAAGTCAGAACAATGACATGTATCAGGACCCCCATCTAAATAGTCAGAACAATGACATGTATCAGGACCCCCATCTAAATAGTCAGAACAATGACATGTATCAGGACCCCCATCTAAATAGTCAGAACAATGACATGTATCAGACCCCCATCTAAATAGTCAGAACAATAACATGTATCAGGACCCCCCATCTAAATAGTCAGAACAATGACATGTATCAGGACCCCCCCATCTACATAGTCAGAACAATGACATGTATCAGGACCCCCATCTAAATAGTCAGAACAATGACATGTATCAGGACCCCCCCCCATCTAAATAGTCAGAAGAATGACATGTATCAGGTCCCCATCTAAATAGTCAGAACAATGACATGTATCAGGTCCCCATCTAAATAGTCAGAACAATGACATGTATCAGACCCCCATCTAAATAGTCAGAACAATGACATGTATCAGACAACCATCTAAATAGTCAGAACAATGACATGTATCAGACCCCCATCTAAATAGTCAGAACAATGGCATGTATCAGGACCCCAATCTAAATAGTCAGAACAATGACATGTATCAGACCCCTCATCTAAATAGTCAGAACAATGACACGTATCAGGACCCCCATCTAAATAGTCAGAACAATGACACGTATCAGACCCCTCATCTAAATAGTCAGAACAATGACATGTATCAGGACCCCCATCTAAATAGTCAGAACAATGACATGTATCAGGACCCCCATCTAAATAGTCAGAACAATGACATGTATCAGACCCCTCATCTAAATAGTCAGAACAATGACATGTATCAGACCCCCATCTAAATAGTCAGAACAATGACATGTATCAGGACCCCCATCTAAATAGTCAGAACAATGACATGTATCAGACCCCCCCCATCTAAATAGTCAGAACAATGACATGTATCAGGACCCCCATCTAAATAGTCAGAACAATGACATGTATCAGACCCCCCCATCTAAATAGTCAGAACAATGACATGTATCAGGACCCCCATCTAAATAGTCAGAACAATGACATGTATCAGGACCCCCATCTAAATAGTCAGAACAATGACATGTATCAGACCCCCATCTAAATAGTCAGAATAATGACATGTATCAGACCCCCATCTAAATAGTCAGAATAATGACATGTATCAGGACCCCCCCCCCCCCCCCATCTAAATAGTCAGAACAATGACATGTATCAGGACCCCCCATCTAAATAGTCAGAACAATGACATGTATCAGACCCCCATCTAAATAGTCAGAACAATGACATGTATCAGGACCCCCCATCTAAATAGTCAGAACAATGACATGTATCAGGACCCCCCATCTAAATAGTCAGAATAATGACATGTATCAGGACCCCCACCTAAATAGTTAGAACGATGATATGTATCAGACCCCCATCTACATAGTCAGAATAATGACATGTATCAGGACCCCCCCCCCCCCCCATCTAAATAGTCAGAACAATGACATGTATCAGGACCCCCCATCTAAATAGTCAGAACAATGACATGTATCAGACCCCCATCTACATAGTCAGAACAATGACATGTATCAGACCCCCATCTACATAGTCAGAACAATGACATGTATCAGACCCCCCCCCCATCTAAATAGTCAGAACAATGACATGTATCAGGCCCCCCCCATCTAAATAGTCAGAACAATGACATGGACCCCATCTAAATAGTCAGAACAATGACAGGACCCCATCTAAATAGTCAGAACAATGACATGTATCAGGACCCCCCATCTAAATAGTCAGAACAATGACATGTATCAGACCCCCCCATCTAAATAGTCAGAACAATGACATGTATCAGACCCCCCATCTAAATAGTCAGAACAATGACATGTATCAGACCCCCCATCTAAATAGTCAGAACAATGACATGTATCAGGACCCCCCATCTAAATAGTCAGAACAATGACATGTATCAGGACCCCCCCATCTAAATAGTCAGAACAATGACATGTATCAGGACCCCCCATCTACATAGTCAGAACAATGACATGTATCAGACCCCCATCTAAATAGTCAGAACAATGACATGTATCAGGACCCCCCCCCCCATCTAAATAGTCAGAAAAATGACATGTATCAGGACCCCCCCCCCCCCCCATCTAAATAGTCAGAACAGTGACATGTATCAGGACCCCCATCTACATAGTCAGAACAATGACATGTATCAGGACCCCCATCTAAATAGTCAGAACAATGACATGTATCAGGACAACCCCCCATCTAAATAGTCAGAACAATGACATGTATCAGGCCCCCCCCATCTAAATAGTCAGAACAATGACATGTATCAGGACCCCCCATCTAAATAGTCAGAACAATGACATGTATCAGGACCCCCCATCTAAATAGTCAGAACAATGACATGTATCAGGACCCCCCATCTAAATAGTCAGAACAATGACATGTATCAGGACCCCCCATCTAAATAGTCAGAACAATGACATGTATCAGGACCCCCATCTAAATAATCAGAACAATGACATGTATCAGGACCCCCATCTAAATAGTCAGAACAATTAAATGTATCAGACCCCCATCTAAATAGTCAGAACAATGACACGTATCAGACCCCCATCTAAATAGTCAGAACAATGACATGGACCCCCATCTAAATAGTCAGAACAATGACATGGACCCCCATCTAAATAGTCAGAACAATGACATGGACCCCCATCTAAATAGTCAGAACAATGACATGGACCCCCATCTAAATAGTCAGAACAATGACATGGACCCCCATCTAAATAGTCAGAACAATGACATGGACCCCCATCTAAATAGTCAGAACAATGACATGGACCCCCATCTAAATAGTCAGAACAATGACATGGACCCCCATCTAAATAGTCAGAACAATGACATGTATCAGACCCCCATCTAAATAGTCAGAACAATGACATGTATCAGACCCCCATCTAAATAGTCAGAACAATGACATGTATCAGACCCCCATCTAAATAGTCAGAACAATGACATGTATCAGGACCCCCATCTAAATAGTCAGAACAATTAAATGTATCAGGACCCCCCCATCTAAATAGTCAGAACAGTGACATGTATCAGACCCCCATCTAAATAGTCAGAACAATGACACGTATCAGACCCCCATCTAAATAGTCAGAACAATGACACGTATCAGACCCCCATCTAAATAGTCAGAACAATGACACGTATCAGACCCCCATCTAAAGTCAGAACAATGACATGTATCAGACCCCCATCTAAATAGTCAGAACAATGACATGTATCAGACCCCCATCTAAATAGTCAGAACAATGACATGTATCAGACCCCCATCTAAATAGTCAGAACATTGACATGTATCAGACCCCCATCTAAATAGTCAGAACAATGACATGTATCAGACCCCCATCTACATAGTCAGAACAATGACATGTATCAGGACCCCCATCTAAATAGTCAGAACAATTAAATGTATCAGGACCCCCCCCCCATCTAAATAGTCAGAACAATTAAATGTATCAGGACCCCCCCCCCCCCATCTAAATGGTCAGAACAATGACATGTATCAGGACCCCCCCATCTAAATAGTCAGAACAATGACATGTATCAGACCCCCATCTAAATAGTCAGAACAATGACATGTATCAGACCCCCATCTAAATAGTCAGAACAATGACATGTATCAGACCCCCCCATCTAAATAGTCAGAACAATGACATGTATCAGACCCCCATCTACATAGTCAGAACAATGACATGTATCAGGACCCCCATCTAAATAGTCAGAACAATTAAATGTATCAGGACCCCCCCCCATCTAAATGGTCAGAACAATGACATGTATCAGGACCCCCCCCCATCTAAATGGTCAGAACAATGACATGTATCAGGACCCCCCCAATCTAAATAGTCAGAACAATGACATGTATCAGACCCCCCCATCTAAATAGTCAGAACAATGACATGTATCAGACCCCCATCTAAATAGTCAGAACAATGACATGTATCAGACCCCCCCATCTAAATAGTCAGAACAATGACATGTATCAGACCCCCATCTAAATAGTCAGAACAATGACATGTATCAGACCCCCATCTAAATAGTCAGAACAATGACATGTATCAGACCCCCATCTAAATAGTCAGAACAATGACATGTATCAGACCCCCATCTAAATAGTCAGAACAATGACATGTATCAGGACCCCCATCTAAATAGTCAGAACAATGACATGTATCAGACCCCCCCATCTAAATAGTCAGAACAATGACATGGACCCCCATCTAAATAGTCAGAACAATGACATGTATCAGACCCCCATCTAAATAGTCAGAACAATGACATGTATCAGACCCCAATCTAAATAGTCAGAACAATGATATGTATCAGGACCCCAATCTAAATAGTCAGAACAATGACACGTATCAGACCCCCATCTAAATAGTCAGAACAATGACACGTATCAGACCCCCATCTAAAGTCAGAACAATGACATGTATCAGACCCCCATCTAAATAGTCCGAACAATGACATGTATCAGGACCCCCATCTAAAAAGTCAGAACAATGACATGTATCAAGACCCCCATCTAAATAGTCAGAACAATGACATGTATCAGGACCCCCCCCCCCATCTAAATGGTCAGAACAATGACATGTATCAGGACCCCCCCCATCTAAATAGTCAGAACAATGACATGTATCAGACCCCCCCATCTAAATAGTCAGAACAATGACATGTATCAGACCCCCATCTAAATAGTCAGAACAATGACATGTATCAGACCCCCATCTAAATAGTCAGAACAATGACATGTATCAGACCCCCATCTAAATAGTCAGAACAATGACATGTATCAGACCCCCATCTAAATAGTCAGAACAATGACATGTATCAGGACCCCCATCTAAATAGTCAGAACAATGACATGTATCAGACCCCCCCATCTAAATAGTCAGAACAATGACATGGACCCCCATCTAAATAGTCAGAACAATGACATGTATCAGGACCCCAATATAAATAGTCAGAACAATGACATGTATCAGACCCCCATCTAAATAGTCAGAACAATGACATGTATCAGACCCCCATCTAAATAGTCAGAACAATGACATGTATCAGGACCCCCATCTAAATAGTCAGAACAATGACATGTATCAGGACCCCCATCTAAATAGTCAGAACAATGACATGTATCAGGACCCCCCCCCCATCTAAATGGTCAGAACAATGACATGTATCAGGACCCCCCCAATCTAAATAGTCAGAACAATGACATGTATCAGACCCCCCCATCTAAATAGTCAGAACAATGACATGTATCAGACCCCCATCTAAATAGTCAGAACAATGACATGTATCAGACCCCCATCTAAATAGTCAGAACAATGACATGTATCAGGACCACCATCTAAATAGTCAGAACAATGACATGTATCAGGACCCCAATCTAAATAGTCAGAACAATGACATGTATCAGACCCCCATCTAAATAATCAGAACAATGACATGTATCAGACCCCCATCTAAATAGTCAGAACAATGACATGTATCAGACCCCCATCTAAATAGTCAGAACAATGACATGTATCAGACCCCCATCTAAATAGTCAGAACAATGACATGTATCAGACCCCCATCTAAATAGTCAGAACAATGACATGTATCAGACCCCCATCTAAATAGTCAGAACAATGACATGTATCAGACCCCCATCTAAATAGTCAGAACAATGACATGTATCAGACCCCCATCTACATAGTCAGAACAATGACATGTATCAGGACCCCCATCTAAATAGTCAGAACAATTAAATGTATCAGGACCCCCCCCCATCTAAATAGTCAGAACAATTAAATGTATCAGGACCCCCCCCCCCCCATCTAAATGGTCAGAACAATGACATGTATCAGGACCCCCCCATCTAAATAGTCAGAACAATGACATGTATCAGACCCCCATCTAAATAGTCAGAACAATGACATGTATCAGGACCCCCCCCCATCTAAATGGTCAGAACAATGACATGTATCAGGACCCCCCCCCCATCTAAATGGTCAGAACAATGACATGTATCAGGACCCCCCCAATCTAAATAGTCAGAACAATGACATGTATCAGACCCCCCCCATCTAAATAGTCAGAACAATGACATGTATCAGACCCCCATCTAAATAGTCAGAACAATGACATGTATCAGACCCCCCCATCTAAATAGTCAGAACAATGACATGTATCAGACCCCCATCTAAATAGTCAGAACAATGACATGTATCAGACCCCCATCTAAATAGTCAGAACAATGACATGTATCAGACCCCCATCTAAATAGTCAGAACAATGACATGTATCAGACCCCCAATCTAAATAGTCAGAACAATGATATGTATCAGGACCCCAATCTAAATAGTCAGAACAATGACACGTATCAGACCCCCATCTAAATAGTCAGAACAATGACACGTATCAGACCCCCATCTAAAGTCAGAACAATGACATGTATCAGACCCCCATCTAAATAGTCAGAACAATGACATGTATCAGGACCCCCATCTAAAAAGTCCGAACAATGACATGTATCAAGACCCCCATTTAAATAGTCAGAACAATGACATGTATCAGGACCCCCCCCCCATCTAAATGGTCAGAACAATGACATGTATCAGGACCCCCCCCATCTAAATAGTCAGAACAATGACATGTATCAGACCCCCCCATCTAAATAGTCAGAACAATGACATGTATCAGACCCCCATCTAAATAGTCAGAACAATGACATGTATCAGACCCCCATCTAAATAGTCAGAACAATGACATGTATCAGGACCACCATCTAAATAGTCAGAACAATGACATGTATCAGGACCCCAATCTAAATAGTCAGAACAATGACATGTATCAGACCCCCATCTAAATAATCAGAACAATGACATGTATCAGACCCCCATCTAAATAGTCAGAACAATGACATGTATCAGACCCCCATCTAAATAGTCAGAACAATGACATGTATCAGACCCCCATCTAAATAGTCAGAACAATGACATGTATCAGACCCCCATCTAAATAGTCAGAACAATGACATGTATCAGACCCCCATCTAAATAGTCAGAACAATGACATGTATCAGACCCCCATCTAAATAGTCAGAACAATGACATGTATCAGACCCCCATCTACATAGTCAGAACAATGACATGTATCAGGACCCCCATCTAAATAGTCAGAACAATTAAATGTATCAGGACCCCCCCCCATCTAAATAGTCAGAACAATTAAATGTATCAGGACCCCCCCCCCCCCCATCTAAATGGTCAGAACAATGACATGTATCAGGACCCCCCCATCTAAATAGTCAGAACAATGACATGTATCAGACCCCCATCTAAATAGTCAGAACAATGACATGTATCAGGACCCCCCCCCATCTAAATGGTCAGAACAATGACATGTATCAGGACCCCCCCCCCATCTAAATGGTCAGAACAATGACATGTATCAGGACCCCCCCAATCTAAATAGTCAGAACAATGACATGTATCAGACCCCCCCATCTAAATAGTCAGAACAATGACATGTATCAGACCCCCATCTAAATAGTCAGAACAATGACATGTATCAGACCCCCCCATCTAAATAGTCAGAACAATGACATGTATCAGACCCCCATCTAAATAGTCAGAACAATGACATGTATCAGACCCCCATCTAAATAGTCAGAACAATGACATGTATCAGACCCCCATCTAAATAGTCAGAACAATGACATGTATCAGACCCCCATCTAAATAGTCAGAACAATGACATGTATCAGACCCCCAATCTAAATAGTCAGAACAATGATATGTATCAGGACCCCAATCTAAATAGTCAGAACAATGACATGTATCAGGACCCCCATCTAAATAGTCAGAACAATGACATGTATCAGGACCCCCATCCAAATAGTCAGAACAATGACATGTATCAGGACCCCCCCCCCCATCTAAATGGTCAGAACAATGACATGTATCAGGACCCCCCCAATCTAAATAGTCAGAACAATGACATGTATCAGACCCCCCCATCTAAATAGTCAGAACAATGACATGTATCAGACCCCCATCTAAATAGTCAGAACAATGACATGTATCAGACCCCCATCTAAATAGTCAGAACAATGACATGTATCAGGACCACCATCTAAATAGTCAGAACAATGACATGTATCAGGGCCCCAATCTAAATAGTCAGAACAATGACATGTATCAGACCCCCATCTAAATAGTCAGAACAATGACATGTATCAGACCCCTCATCTAAATAGTCAGAACAATGACATGGACCCCCATCTAAATAGTCAGAACATTGACATGGACCCCCATCTAAATAGTCAGAACATTGACATGGACCCCCATCTAAATAGTCAGAACATTGACATGGACCCCCATCTAAATAGTCAGAACAATGACATGTATCAGGACCCCCATCTAAATAGTCAGAACAATGACATGTATCAGGACCCCCATCTAAATAGTCAGAACATTGACATGGACCCCCATCTAAATAGTCAGAACATTGACATGGACCCCCATCTAAATAGTCAGAACAATGACATGTATCAGGACCCCCATCTACATATTCAGAACAATAACAGGACCCCCATCTAAATAGTCAGAACAATGACATGTATCAGGACCCCCATCTAAATAGTCAGAACAATGACATGTATCAGGACCCCCCCATCTAAATAGTCAGAACAATGACATGGACCAGACCCCCATCTAAATAGTCAGAACAATGACATGTATCAGACCCCCATCTAAATAGTCAGAACAATGACATGTATCAGACCCCCATCTAAATAGTCAGAACAATGACATGTATCAGGACCCCCATCTAAATAGTCAGAACAATGACATGTATCAGGACCCCCATCTAAATAGTCAGAACAATGACATGTATCAGGACCCCCCCCCCCATCTAAATAGTCAGAACAATGACATGTATCAGGACCCCCCATCTAAATAGTCAGAACAATGACATGTATCAGGACAACCCCCCATCTAAATAGTCAGAACAATGACATGTATCAGACCCCCATTTACATAGTCAGAACAATGACATGGACCCCAATCTAAATAGTCAGAACAATGACATGTATCAGACCCCCCATCTAAATAGTCAGAACAATGACATGTATCAGACCCCCCCCCATCTACATAGTCAGAACAGTGACATGGACCAGACCCCCATCTAAATAGTCAGAACAATGACATGTATCAGGACCCCCCATCTAAATAGTCAGAACAATGACATGTATCAGACCCCCCCCCCCATCTACATAGTCAGAACAGTGACATGGACCCCCATCTAAATAGTCAGAACAATGACATGTATCAGGACCCCCCATCTAAATAGTCAGAACAATGACATGTATCAGACCCCCCCCATCTACATAGTCAGAACAGTGACATGGACCAGACCCCCATCTAAATAGTCAGAACAATGACATGTATCAGGACCCCCATCTAAATAGTCAGAACAATGACATGGACCCCCATCTAAAAAGTCAGAACAATGACATGTATCAGGACCCCAATCTAAATAGTCAGAACAATGACATGGACCCCCATCTAAATAGTCAGAACAATGACATGTATCAGGACCCCCATCTAAATAGTCAGAACAATGACATGGACCCCCATCTAAAAAGTCAGAACAATGACATGTATCAGGACCCCAATCTAAATAGTCAGAACAATGACATGGACCCCCATCTAAATAGTCAGAACAATGACATGTATCAGACCCCTCATCTAAATAGTCAGAACAATGACATGGACCCCCATCTAAATAGTCAGAACAATGACATGGACCCCCATCTAAATAGTCAGAACAATGACATGTATCAGGACCCCAATCTAAATAGTCAGAACAATGACATGTATCAGACCCCCATCTAAATAGTCAGAACAATGACATGTATCAGACCCCCATCTAAATAGTCAGAACAATGACATGTATCAGACCCCCATCTAAATAGTCAGAACAATGACATGGACCAGACCCCCATCTAAATAGTCAGAACAATGACATGTATCAGACCCCCATCTAAATAGTCAGAACAATGACATGTATCAGACCCCCATCTAAATAGTCAGAACAATGACATGTATCAGGACCCCCATCTAAATAGTCAGAACAATGACATGTATCAGGACCCCCCCATCTACATAGTCAGAACAATGACATGCATCAGGACAACCCCCCATCTAAATAGTCAGAACAATGACATGTATCAGGCCCCCCCCCATCTAAATAGTCAGAACAATGACATGTATCAGGACCCCCCATCTAAATAGTCAGAACAATGACATGTATCAGGACCCCCCATCTAAATAGTCAGAACAATGACATGTATCAGACCCCCATCTACATAGTCAGAACAATGACATGGACCCCAATCTAAATAGTCAGAACAATGACATGTATCAGACCCCCCATCTAAATAGTCAGAACAATGACATGTATCAGACCCCCCCCCATCTACATAGTCAGAACAGTGACATGGACCAGAACCCCATCTAAATAGTCAGAACAATGACATGTATCAGGACCCCCCATCTAAATAGTCAGAACAATGACATGTATCAGACCCCCCCCATCTACATAGTCAGAACAGTGACATGGACCCCCATCTAAATAGTCAGAACAATGACATGTATCAGGACCCCCCATCTAAATAGTCAGAACAATGACATGTATCAGACCCCCCCCATCTACATAGTCAGAACAGTGACATGGACCAGACCCCCATCTAAATAGTCAGAACAATGACATGTATCAGGACCCCCATCTAAATAGTCAGAACAATGACATGTATCAGGACCCCCCCATCTAAATAGTCAGAACAGTGACATGTATCAGACCCCCATCTACATAGTCAGAACAATGACATGGACCCCCATCTAAATAGTCAGAACAATGACATGTATCAGACCCCCCATCTAAATAGTCAGAACAATGACATGGACCCCCATCTAAATAGTCAGAACAATGACATGTATCAGACCCCCATCTAAATAGTCAGAACAATGACATGTATCAGACCCCCATCTAAATAGTCAGAACAATGACATGTATCAGACCCCCATCTAAATAGTCAGAACAATGACATGTATCAGACCCCCATCTAAATAGTCAGAACAATGGCATGTATCAGGACCCCAATCTAAATAGTCAGAACAATGGCATGTATCAGGACCCCCATCTACATAGTCAGAACAATGACATGTATCAGACCCCTCATCTAAATAGTCAGAACAATGGCATGTATCAGACCCCCATCTACATAGTCAGAACAGTGACATGGACCAGACCCTCATCTAAATAGTCAGAACAATGGCATGTATCAGGACCCCCATCTACATAGTCAGAACAATGACATGTATCAGGACCCCAATCTAAATAGTCAGAACAATGACATGTATCAGACAACCATCTAAATAGTCAGAACAATGACATGTATCAGGACCCCCATCTAAATAGTCAGAACAATGACATGTATCAGGACCCCCATCTAAATAGTCAGAACAATGACATGTATCAGACCCCTCATCTAAATAGTCAGAACAATGACATGGACCCCTCATCTAAATAGTCAGAACAATGACACGTATCAGACGCCCATCTAAATAGTCAGAACAATGACATGTATCAGGACCCCCATCTAAAGTCAGAACAATGACATGTATCAGGACCCCCATCTAAATAGTCAGAACAATGACATGTATCAGGACCCCCATCTAAATAGTCAGAACAATGACATGTATCAGGACCCCCATCTAAATAGTCAGAACAATGACATGTATCAGACCCCCATCTAAATAGTCAGAACAATAACATGTATCAGGACCCCCCATCTAAATAGTCAGAACAATGACATGTATCAGGACCCCCCCATCTACATAGTCAGAACAATGACATGTATCAGGACCCCCATCTAAATAGTCAGAACAATGACATGTATCAGGACCCCCCCCCATCTAAATAGTCAGAAGAATGACATGTATCAGGTCCCCATCTAAATAGTCAGAACAATGACATGTATCAGGTCCCCATCTAAATAGTCAGAACAATGACATGTATCAGACCCCCATCTAAATAGTCAGAACAATGACATGTATCAGACAACCATCTAAATAGTCAGAACAATGACATGTATCAGACCCCCATCTAAATAGTCAGAACAATGGCATGTATCAGGACCCCAATCTAAATAGTCAGAACAATGACATGTATCAGACCCCTCATCTAAATAGTCAGAACAATGACACGTATCAGGACCCCCATCTAAATAGTCAGAACAATGACACGTATCAGACCCCTCATCTAAATAGTCAGAACAATGACATGTATCAGGACCCCCATCTAAATAGTCAGAACAATGACATGTATCAGGACCCCCATCTAAATAGTCAGAACAATGACATGTATCAGACCCCTCATCTAAATAGTCAGAACAATGACATGTATCAGACCCCCATCTAAATAGTCAGAACAATGACATGTATCAGGACCCCCATCTAAATAGTCAGAACAATGACATGTATCAGACCCCCCCCATCTAAATAGTCAGAACAATGACATGTATCAGGACCCCCATCTAAATAGTCAGAACAATGACATGTATCAGGACCCCCATCTAAATAGTCAGAACAATGACATGTATCAGGACCCCCATCTAAATAGTCAGAACAATGACATGTATCAGACCCCCATCTAAATAGTCAGAATAATGACATGTATCAGACCCCCATCTAAATAGTCAGAATAATGACATGTATCAGGACCCCCCCCCCCCCCCCATCTAAATAGTCAGAACAATGACATGTATCAGGACCCCCCATCTAAATAGTCAGAACAATGACATGTATCAGACCCCCATCTAAATAGTCAGAACAATGACATGTATCAGGACCCCCCATCTAAATAGTCAGAACAATGACATGTATCAGGACCCCCCATCTAAATAGTCAGAATAATGACATGTATCAGGACCCCCACCTAAATAGTTAGAACGATGATATGTATCAGACCCCCATCTACATAGTCAGAATAATGACATGTATCAGGACCCCCCCCCTCCCCCATCTAAATAGTCAGAACAATGACATGTATCAGGACCCCCCATCTAAATAGTCAGAACAATGACATGTATCAGACCCCCATCTACATAGTCAGAACAATGACATGTATCAGACCCCCATCTACATAGTCAGAACAATGACATGTATCAGACCCCCCCCCCATCTAAATAGTCAGAACAATGACATGTATCAGGCCCCCCCCATCTAAATAGTCAGAACAATGACATGGACCCCATCTAAATAGTCAGAACAATGACAGGACCCCATCTAAATAGTCAGAACAATGACATGTATCAGGACCCCCCATCTAAATAGTCAGAACAATGACATGTATCAGACCCCCCCATCTAAATAGTCAGAACAATGACATGTATCAGACCCCCCATCTAAATAGTCAGAACAATGACATGTATCAGACCCCCCATCTAAATAGTCAGAACAATGACATGTATCAGGACCCCCCATCTAAATAGTCAGAACAATGACATGTATCAGGACCCCCCCATCTAAATAGTCAGAACAATGACATGTATCAGGACCCCCCATCTACATAGTCAGAACAATGACATGTATCAGACCCCCATCTAAATAGTCAGAACAATGACATGTATCAGGACCCCCCCCCCATCTAAATAGTCAGAAAAATGACATGTATCAGGACCCCCCCCCCCCCCATCTAAATAGTCAGAACAGTGACATGTATCAGGACCCCCATCTACATAGTCAGAACAATGACATGTATCAGGACCCCCATCTAAATAGTCAGAACAATGACATGTATCAGGACAACCCCCCATCTAAATAGTCAGAACAATGACATGTATCAGGCCCCCCCCATCTAAATAGTCAGAACAATGACATGTATCAGGACCCCCCATCTAAATAGTCAGAACAATGACATGTATCAGGACCCCCCATCTAAATAGTCAGAACAATGACATGTATCAGGACCCCCATCTAAATAATCAGAACAATGACATGTATCAGGACCCCCCATCTAAATAGTCAGAACAATGACATGTATCAGGACCCCCATCTAAATAATCAGAACAATGACATGTATCAGACCCCCCCATCTAAATAGTCAGAACAATGACATGTATCAGGACCCCCCCCCCCCCCCCATCTAAATAGTCAGAACAATGACATGTATCAGGACCCCCCCCCATCTAAATAGTCAGAACAATGACATGTATCAGGACCCCCCCCCCCCCATCTAAATAGTCAGAACAATGACATGTATCAGACCCCCATCTAAGTAGTCAGAACAATGACATGTATCAGACCCCCATCTAAATAGTCAGAACAATGACATGTATCAGGACCCCCATCTAAATAGTCAGAACAATGACATGTATCAGACCCCCATCTAAATAGTCAGAACAATGACATGTATCAGACCCCCATCTAAATAGTCAGAACAATGACATGTATCAGGACCCCCATCTAAATAGTCAGAACAATGACATGTATCAGACCCCTCATCTAAATAGTCAGAACAATGACATGTATCAGACCCCCATCTAAATAATCAGAACAATGACATGTATCAGACCCCCCCCATCTACATAGTCAGAACAATGACATGTATCAGACCCCCCCCATCTACATAGTCAGAACAATGACATGTATCAGGACCCCCCATCTAAATAGTCAGAACAATGACATGTATCAGGACCCCCATCTAAATAGTCAGAACAATTACATGTATCAGACCCCCATCTAAATAGTCAGAACAATGACATGTATCAGGTCCCCATCTAAATAGTCAGAACAATGACATGTATCAGGTCCCCATCTAAATAGTCAGAACAATGACATGTATCAGGTCCCCATCTAAATAGTCAGAACAATGACATGTATCAGACCCCCCCATCTAAATAGTCAGAACAATGACATGTATCAGGACCCCCCCCCCAATCTAAATAGTCAGAACAATGACATGTATCAGGTCCCCATCTAAATAGTCAGAACAATGACATGTATCAGGTCCCCATCTAAATAGTCAGAACAATGACATGTATCAGACCCCCCCATCTAAATAGTCAGAACAATGACATGTATCAGACCCCCCCATCTAAATAGTCAGAACAATGACATGTATCAGGACCCCCCCATCTAAATAGTCAGAACAATGACATGTATCAGGTCCCCATCTAAATAGTCAGAACAATGACATGTATCAGACCCCCCCATCTAAATAGTCAGAACAATGACATTTATCAGGACCCCCCCCCCCCATCTAAATAGTCAGAACAATGACATGTATCAGGACCCCCCCCCATCTAAATAGTCAGAACAATGACATGTATCAGGACCCCCCCCCCATCTAAATAGTCAGAAGAATGACATGTATCAGACCCCCATCTAAGTAGTCAGAACAATGACATGTATCAGACCCCCATCTAAATAGTCAGAACAATGACATGTATCAGGACCCCCATCTAAATAGTCAGAACAATGACATGTATCAGACCCCCCCATCTAAATAGTCAGAACAATGACATGTATCAGGACCCCCATCTAAATAGTCAGAACAATGACATGTATCAGGACCCCCATCTAAATAGTCAGAACAATGACATGTATCAGACCCCCATCTAAGTAGTCAGAACAATGACATGTATCAGACCCCCATCTAAATAGTCAGAACAATGACATGTATCAGGACCCCCATCTAAATAGTCAGAACAATGACATGTATCAGACCCCCATCTAAATAGTCAGAATAATGACATGTATCAGACCCCCATCTAAATAGTCAGAATAATGACATGTATCAGGACCCCCCCCCCCCCCCCATCTAAATAGTCAGAACAATGACATGTATCAGGACCCCCCATCTAAATAGTCAGAACAATGACATGTATCAGGACCCCCCATCTAAATAGTCAGAATAATGACATGTATCAGGACCCCCATCTAAATAGTTAGAACGATGATATGTATCAGACCCCCATCTACATAGTCAGAACAATGACATGTATCAGACCCCCATCTACATAGTCAGAACAATGACATGTATCAGACCCCCATCTACATAGTCAGAACAATGACATGTATCAGACCCCCATCTACATAGTCAGAACAATGACATGTATCAGACCCCCCCATCTAAATAGTCAGAACAATGACATGTATCAGACCCCCCATCTAAATAGTCAGAACAATGACATGTATCAGGACCCCCCATCTAAATAGTCAGAACAATGACATGTATCAGGACCCCCCCATCTAAATAGTCAGAACAATGACATGTATCAGGACCCCCATCTAAATAGTCAGAACAATGACATGTATCAGGACCCCCCCCCCCATCTAAATAGTCAGAACAATGACATGTATCAGGACCCCCCCCCCCCCCCATCTAAATAGTCAGAAGAATGACATGTATCAGGACCCCCCATCTACATAGTCAGAACAATGACATGTATCAGACCCCCATCTAAATAGTCAGAACAATGACATGTATCAGGACCCCCCATCTAAATAGTCAGAACAATGACATGTATCAGGACCCCCCCCCCCCCCCCCCCATCTAAATAGTCAGAACAATGACATGTATCAGGACCCCCCCCCCCATCTAAATTGTCAGAAAAATGACATGTATCAGGACCCCCCCCCCCCCATCTAAATAGTCAGAACAGTGACATGTATCAGGACCCCCATCTACATAGTCAGAACAATGACATGTATCAGGACCCCCATCTAAATAGTCAGAACAATGACATGTATCAGGACAACCCCCCATCTAAATAGTCAGAACAATGACATGTATCAGGCCCCCCCCCATCTAAATAGTCAGAACAATGACATGTATCAGGACCCCCCATCTAAATAGTCAGAACAATGACATGTATCAGGACCCCCCATCTAAATAATCAGAACAATGACATGTAACAGACCCCCCCATCTAAATAGTCAGAACAATGACATGTATCAGGACCCCCCCCCCCCCATCTAAATAGTCAGAACAATGACATGTATCAGGACCCCCCCCCCCCCCCCCCCATCTAAATAGTCAGAACAATGACATGTATCAGGACCCCCCCCCCCCATCTAAATAGTCAGAACAATGCCATGTATCAGGACCCCCCCCCCCCCCATCTAAATAGTCAGAACAATGACATGTATCAGACCCCCATCTAAGTAGTCAGAACAATGACATGTATCAGACCCCCATCTAAATAGTCAGAACAATGACATGTATCAGGACCCCCATCTAAATAGTCAGAACAATGACATTTATCAGACCCCCATCTAAATAGTCAGAACAATGACATGTATCAGACCCCCATCTAAATAGTCAGAACAATGACATGTATCAGGACCCCCCATCTAAATAGTCAGAACAATGACATGTATCAGGACCCCCATCTAAATAGTCAGAACAATGACATGTATCAGACCCCCATCTAAATAGTCAGAACAATGACATGTATCAGACCCCCCCATCTAAATAGTCAGAACAATGACATGTATCAGACCCCCCCCATCTACATAGTCAGAACAATGACATGTATCAGACCCCCCCCATCTACATAGTCAGAACAATGACATGTATCAGACCCCCATCTAAATAGTCAGAACAATGACATGTATCAGGACCCCCATCTAAATAATCAGAACAATGACATGTATCAGACCCCCCCATCTAAATAGTCAGAACAATGACATGTATCAGGACCCCCATCTAAATAGTCAGAACAATGACATGTATCAGGTCCCCATCTAAATAGTCAGAACAATGACATGTATCAGGTCCCCATCTAAATAGTCAGAACAATGACATGTATCAGGTCCCCATCTAAATAGTCAGAACAATGACATGTATCAGACCCCCCCATCTAAATAGTCAGAACAATGACATGTATCAGGACCCCCCCCCCAATCTAAATAGTCAGAACAATGACATGTATCAGGTCCCCATCTAAATAGTCAGAACAATGACATGTATCAGGTCCCCATCTAAATAGTCAGAACAATGACATGTATCAGACCCCCCCATCTAAATAGTCAGAACAATGACATGTATCAGACCCCCCCATCTAAATAGTCAGAACAATGACATGTATCAGGACCCCCCCATCTAAATAGTCAGAACAATGACATGTATCAGGTCCCCATCTAAATAGTCAGAACAATGACATGTATCAGACCCCCCCATCTAAATAGTCAGAACAATGACATGTATCAGGACCCCCCCCCCCCCATCTAAATAGTCAGAACAATGACATGTATCAGGACCCCCCCCCATCTAAATAGTCAGAACAATGACATGTATCAGGACCCCCCCCCCATCTAAATAGTCAGAAGAATGACATGTATCAGACCCCCATCTAAGTAGTCAGAACAATGACATGTATCAGACCCCCATCTAAATAGTCAGAACAATGACATGTATCAGGACCCCCATCTAAATAGTCAGAACAATGACATGTATCAGACCCCCCCATCTAAATAGTCAGAACAATGACATGTATCAGGACCCCCATCTAAATAGTCAGAACAATGACATGTATCAGGACCCCCATCTAAATAGTCAGAACAATGACATGTATCAGACCCCCATCTAAGTAGTCAGAACAATGACATGTATCAGACCCCCATCTAAATAGTCAGAACAATGACATGTATCAGGACCCCCATCTAAATAGTCAGAACAATGACATGTATCAGACCCCCATCTAAATAGTCAGAATAATGACATGTATCAGACCCCCATCTAAATAGTCAGAATAATGACATGTATCAGGACCCCCCCCCCCCCCCCCATCTAAATAGTCAGAACAATGACATGTATCAGGACCCCCCATCTAAATAGTCAGAACAATGACATGTATCAGACCCCCATCTAAATAGTCAGAACAATGACATGTATCAGGACCCCCCATCTAAATAGTCAGAACAATGACATGTATCAGGACCCCCCATCTAAATAGTCAGAATAATGACATGTATCAGGACCCCCATCTAAATAGTTAGAACGATGATATGTATCAGACCCCCATCTACATAGTCAGAACAATGACATGTATCAGACCCCCATCTACATAGTCAGAACAATGACATGTATCAGACCCCCATCTACATAGTCAGAACAATGACATGTATCAGACCCCCATCTACATAGTCAGAACAATGACATGTATCAGACCCCCCCATCTAAATAGTCAGAACAATGACATGTATCAGACCCCCCATCTAAATAGTCAGAACAATGACATGTATCAGGACCCCCCATCTAAATAGTCAGAACAATGACATGTATCAGGACCCCCCCATCTAAATAGTCAGAACAATGACATGTATCAGGACCCCCATCTAAATAGTCAGAACAATGACATGTATCAGGACCCCCCCCCCCATCTAAATAGTCAGAACAATGACATGTATCAGGACCCCCCCCCCCCCCCATCTAAATAGTCAGAAGAATGACATGTATCAGGACCCCCCATCTACATAGTCAGAACAATGACATGTATCAGACCCCCATCTAAATAGTCAGAACAATGACATGTATCAGGACCCCCCATCTAAATAGTCAGAACAATGACATGTATCAGGACCCCCCCCCCCCCCCCCCATCTAAATAGTCAGAACAGTGACATGTATCAGGACCCCCATCTACATAGTCAGAACAATGACATGTATCAGGACCCCCATCTAAATAGTCAGAACAATGACATGTATCAGGACAACCCCCCATCTAAATAGTCAGAACAATGACATGTATCAGGCCCCCCCCCATCTAAATAGTCAGAACAATGACATGTATCAGGACCCCCGATCTAAATAGTCAGAACAATGACATGTATCAGGACCCCCCATCTAAATAATCAGAACAATGACATGTAACAGACCCCCCCATCTAAATAGTCAGAACAATGACATGTATCAGGACCCCCCCCCCCCCATCTAAATAGTCAGAACAATGACATGTATCAGGACCCCCCCCCCCCCCCCCCCCCATCTAAATAGTCAGAACAATGACATGTATCAGGACCCCCCCCCCCCATCTAAATAGTCAGAACAATGCCATGTATCAGGACCCCCCCCCCCCCATCTAAATAGTCAGAACAATGACATGTATCAGACCCCCATCTAAGTAGTCAGAACAATGACATGTATCAGACCCCCATCTAAATAGTCAGAACAATGACATGTATCAGGACCCCCATCTAAATAGTCAGAACAATGACATTTATCAGACCCCCATCTAAATAGTCAGAACAATGACATGTATCAGACCCCCATCTAAATAGTCAGAACAATGACATGTATCAGGACCCCCCATCTAAATAGTCAGAACAATGACATGTATCAGGACCCCCATCTAAATAGTCAGAACAATGACATGTATCAGACCCCCATCTAAATAGTCAGAACAATGACATGTATCAGACCCCCCCATCTAAATAGTCAGAACAATGACATGTATCAGACCCCCCCCATCTACATAGTCAGAACAATGACATGTATCAGACCCCCCCCATCTACATAGTCAGAACAATGACATGTATCAGACCCCCATCTAAATAGTCAGAACAATGACATGTATCAGGACCCCCATCTAAATAATCAGAACAATGACATGTATCAGACCCCCCCATCTAAATAGTCAGAACAATGACATGTATCAGGACCCCCCATCTAAATAATCAGAACAATGACATGTATCAGACCCCCCCATCTAAATAGTCAGAACAATGACATGTATCAGTACCCCCCATCTAAATAGTCAGAACAATGACATGTATCAGGACCCCCCCCATCTAAATAGTCAGAACAATGACATGTATCAGGACCCCCCCCCCCCATCTAAATAGTCAGAACAATGACATGTATCAGACCCCCATCTAAGTAGTCAGAACAATGACATGTATCAGACCCCCCATCTAAATAGTCAGAACAATGACATGTATCAGGACCCCCATCTAAATAGTCAGAACAATGACATGTATCAGGCCCCCCCATCTAAATAGTCAGAACAATGACATGTATCAGGACCCCCCATCTAAATAGTCAGAACAATGACATGTATCAGGACCCCCCATCTAAATAGTCAGAACAATGACATGTATCAGGACCCCCATCTAAATAATCAGAACAATGACATGTATCAGGACCCCCATCTAAATAATCAGAACAATGACATGTATCAGACCCCCCCATCTAAATAGTCAGAACAATGACATGTATCAGACCCCCATCTAAGTAGTCAGAACAATGACATGTATCAGACCCCCCATCTAAATAGTCAGAACAATGACATGTATCAGGACCCCCATCTAAATAATCAGAACAATGACATGTATCAGACCCCCCCATCTAAATAGTCAGAACAATGACATGTATCAGGACCCCCCATCTAAATAGTCAGAACAATGACATGTATCAGGCCAACCCCCCATCTAAATAGTCAGAACAATGACATGTATCAGGCCCCCCCCATCTAAATAGTCAGAACAATGACATGTATCAGGACCCCCCATCTAAATAGTCAGAACAATGACATGTATCAGGACCCCCCATCTAAATAGTCAGAACAATGACATGTATCAGGACCCCCATCTAAATAATCAGAACAATGACATGTATCAGACCCCCCCATCTAAATAGTCAGAACAATGACATGTATCAGGACCCCTCCCCCACCCCCATCTAAATAGTCAGAACAATGACATGTATCAGGCCCCCCCATCTAAATAGTCAGAACAATGACATGTATCAGGACCCCCCATCTAAATAGTCAGAACAATGACATGTATCAGGACCCCCATCTAAATAGTCAGAACAATGACATGGACCCCCATCTAAATAGTCAGAACAATGACATGTATCAGGACCCCCATCTAAATAATCAGAACAATGACATGTATCAGGACCCCCATCTAAATAATCAGAACAATGACATGTATCAGACCCCCATCTAAATAGTCAGAACAATGACATGTATCAGGACCCCCCCATCTAAATAGTCAGAACAATGACATGTATCAGACCCCCATCTAAGTAGTCAGAACAATGACATGTATCAGACCCCCCATCTAAATAGTCAGAACAATGACATGTATCAGGACCCCCATCTAAATAATCAGAACAATGACATGTATCAGACCCCCCCATCTAAATAGTCAGAACAATGACATGTATCAGGACCCCCATCTAAATAGTCAGAACAATGACATGTATCAGGACAACCCCCCATCTAAATAGTCAGAACAATGACATGTATCAGGCCAACCCCCCATCTAAATAGTCAGAACAATGACATGTATCAGGCCCCCCCCATCTAAATAGTCAGAACAATGACATGTATCGGGACCCCCCATCTAAATAGTCAGAACAATGACATGTATCAGGACCCCCCATCTAAATAGTCAGAACAATGACATGTATCAGGACCCCCATCTAAATAATCAGAACAATGACATGTATCAGACCCCCCCATCTAAATAGTCAGAACAATGACATGTATCAGGACCCCTCCCCCACCCCCATCTAAATAGTCAGAACAATGACATGTATCAGGCCAACCCCCCATCTAAATAGTCAGAACAATGACATGTATCAGGCCCCCCCCATCTAAATAGTCAGAACAATGACATGTATCAGGACCCCCCATCTAAATAGTCAGAACAATGACATGTATCAGGACCCCCCATCTAAATAGTCAGAACAATGACATGTATCAGGACCCCCATCTAAATAATCAGAACAATGACATGTATCAGACCCCCCCATCTAAATAGTCAGAACAATGACATGTATCAGGACCCCTCCCCCACCCCCATCTAAATAGTCAGAACAATGACATGTATCAGGACCCCCCCCCCATCTAAATAGTCAGAACAATGACATGTATCAGGGCCCCCCCCCCCCCCATCTAAATAGTCAGAACAATGACATGTATCAGACCCCCATCTAAATAGTCAGAACAATGACATGTATCAGGACCCCCATCTAAATAGTCAGAACAATGACATGTATCAGACCCCCCATCTAAATAGTCAGAACAATGACATGTATCAGGACCCCCCATCTAAATAGTCAGAACAATGACATGTATCAGGACCCCCCCATCTAAATAGTCAGAACAATGACATGTATCAGGACCCCCCATCTACATAGTCAGAACAATGACATGTATCAGACCCCCATCTAAATAGTCAGAACAATGACATGTATCAGGACCCCCCCCCCATCTAAATAGTCATAAAAATGACATGTATCAGGACCCCCCCCCCCCCCCCCATCTAAATAGTCAGAACAGTGACATGTATCAGGACCCCCATCTACATAGTCAGAACAATGACATGTATCAGGACCCCCATCTAAATAGTCAGAACAATGACATGTATCAGGACAACCCCCCATCTAAATAGTCAGAACAATGACATGTATCAGGCCCCCCCCATCTAAATAGTCATAACAATGACATGTATCAGGACCCCCCATCTAAATAGTCAGAACAATGACATGTATCAGGACCCCCCATCTAAATAGTCAGAACAATGACATGTATCAGGACCCCCCATCTAAATAGTCAGAACAATGACATGTATCAGGACCCCCATCTAAATAATCAGAACAATGACATGTATCAGACCCCCCCATCTAAATAGTCAGAACAATGACATGTATCAGGACCCCCATCTAAATAATCAGAACAATGACATGTATCAGACCCCCCCATCTAAATAGTCAGAACAATGACATGTATCAGGACCCCCCATCTAAATAATCAGAACAATGACATGTATCAGGACCCCCCATCTAAATAGTCAGAACAATGACATGTATCAGGACCCCCATCTAAATAATCAGAACAATGACATGTATCAGACCCCCCCATCTAAATAGTCAGAACAATGACATGTATCAGGACCCCCCCCCCCCCCCCCATCTAAATAGTCAGAACAATGACATGTATCAGGACCCCCCCCCCCCATCTAAATAGTCAGAACAATGACATGTATCAGACCCCCATCTAAGTAGTCAGAACAATGACATGTATCAGACCCCCATCTAAATAGTCAGAACAATGACATGTATCAGGACCCCCATCTAAATAGTCAGAACAATGACATGTATCAGACCCCCATCTAAATAGTCAGAACAATGACATGTATCAGACCCCCATCTAAATAGTCAGAACAATGACATGTATCAGGACCCCCCATCTAAATAGTCAGAACAATGACATGTATCAGGACCCCCATCTAAATAATCAGAACAATGACATGTATCAGACCCCCCCCATCTACATAGTCAGAACAATGACATGTATCAGACCCCCCCCATCTACATAGTCAGAACAATGACATGTATCAGGACCCCCCATCTAAATAGTCAGAACAATGACATGTATCAGGACCCCCCATCTAAATAGTCAGAACAATGACATGTATCAGGTCCCCATCTAAATAGTCAGAACAATGACATGTATCAGGTCCCCATCTAAATAGTCAGAACAATGACATGTATCAGGTCCCCATCTAAATAGTCAGAACAATGACATGTATCAGACCCCCCCATCTAAATAGTCAGAACAATGACATGTATCAGGACCCCCCCCCCCAATCTAAATAGTCAGAACAATGACATGTATCAGGTCCCCATCTAAATAGTCAGAACAATGACATGTATCAGGTCCCCATCTAAATAGTCAGAACAATGACATGTATCAGACCCCCCCATCTAAATAGTCAGAACAATGACATGTATCAGACCCCCCCATCTAAATAGTCAGAACAATGACATGTATCAGGACCCCCCCATCTAAATAGTCAGAACAATGACATGTATCAGGTCCCCATCTAAATAGTCAGAACAATGACATGTATCAGACCCCCCCATCTAAATAGTCAGAACAATGACATGTATCAGGACCCCCCCCCCCCCCATCTAAATAGTCAGAACAATGACATGTATCAGGACCCCCCCCCATCTAAATAGTCAGAACAATGACATGTATCAGGACCCCCCCCCCCATCTAAATAGTCAGAAGAATGACATGTATCAGACCCCCATCTAAGTAGTCAGAACAATGACATGTATCAGACCCCCATCTAAATAGTCAGAACAATGACATGTATCAGGACCCCCATCTAAATAGTCAGAACAATGACATGTATCAGACCCCCCCATCTAAATAGTCAGAACAATGACATGTATCAGGACCCCCATCTAAATAGTCAGAACAATGACATGTATCAGGACCCCCATCTAAATAGTCAGAACAATGACATGTATCAGACCCCCATCTAAGTAGTCAGAACAATGACATGTATCAGACCCCCATCTAAATAGTCAGAACAATGACATGTATCAGGACCCCCATCTAAATAGTCAGAACAATGACATGTATCAGACCCCCATCTAAATAGTCAGAATAATGACATGTATCAGACCCCCATCTAAATAGTCAGAATAATGACATGTATCAGGACCCCCCCCCCCCCCCCCATCTAAATAGTCAGAACAATGACATGTATCAGGACCCCCCATCTAAATAGTCAGAACAATGACATGTATCAGGACCCCCCATCTAAATAGTCAGAACAATGACATGTATCAGGACCCCCATCTAAATAATCAGAACAATGACATGTATCAGACCCCCCCATCTAAATAGTCAGAACAATGACATGTATCAGGACCCCTCCCCCACCCCCATCTAAATAGTCATAACAATGACATGTATCAGGACCCCCCCCCCATCTAAATAGTCAGAACAATGACATGTATCAGGGCCCCCCCCCCCCCCATCTAAATAGTCAGAACAATGACATGTATCAGACCCCCATCTAAATAGTCAGAACAATGACATGTATCAGGACCCCCATCTAAATAGTCAGAACAATGACATGTATCAGACCCCCCATCTAAATAGTCAGAACAATGACATGTATCAGGACCCCCCATCTAAATAGTCAGAACAATGACATGTATCAGGACCCCCCCATCTAAATAGTCAGAACAATGACATGTATCAGGACCCCCCATCTACATAGTCAGAACAATGACATGTATCAGACCCCCATCTAAATAGTCAGAACAATGACATGTATCAGGACCCCCCCCCCATCTAAATAGTCAGAAAAATGACATGTATCAGGACCCCCCCCCCCCCCATCTAAATAGTCAGAACAGTGACATGTATCAGGACCCCCATCTACATAGTCAGAACAATGACATGTATCAGGACCCCCATCTAAATAGTCAGAACAATGACATGTATCAGGACAACCCCCCATCTAAATAGTCAGAACAATGACATGTATCAGGCCCCCCCCATCTAAATAGTCAGAACAATGACATGTATCAGGACCCCCCATCTAAATAGTCAGAACAATGACATGTATCAGGACCCCCCATCTAAATAGTCAGAACAATGACATGTATCAGGACCCCCCATCTAAATAGTCAGAACAATGACATGTATCAGGACCCCCATCTAAATAATCAGAACAATGACATGTATCAGACCCCCCCATCTAAATAGTCAGAACAATGACATGTATCAGGACCCCCATCTAAATAATCAGAACAATGACATGTATCAGACCCCCCCATCTAAATAGTCAGAACAATGACATGTATCAGGACCCCCCATCTAAATAATCAGAACAATGACATGTATCAGGACCCCCCATCTAAATAGTCAGAACAATGACATGTATCAGGACCCCCATCTAAATAATCAGAACAATGACATGTATCAGACCCCCCCATCTAAATAGTCAGAACAATGACATGTATCAGGACCCCCCCCCCCCCCCCATCTAAATAGTCAGAACAATGACATGTATCAGGACCCCCCCCCCCCCATCTAAATAGTCAGAACAATGACATGTATCAGACCCCCATCTAAGTAGTCAGAACAATGACATGTATCAGACCCCCATCTAAATAGTCAGAACAATGACATGTATCAGGACCCCCATCTAAATAGTCAGAACAATGACATGTATCAGACCCCCATCTAAATAGTCAGAACAATGACATGTATCAGACCCCCATCTAAATAGTCAGAACAATGACATGTATCAGGACCCCCCATCTAAATAGTCAGAACAATGACATGTATCAGGACCCCCATCTAAATAATCAGAACAATGACATGTATCAGACCCCCCCCATCTACATAGTCAGAACAATGACATGTATCAGACCCCCCCCATCTACATAGTCAGAACAATGACATGTATCAGGACCCCCCATCTAAATAGTCAGAACAATGACATGTATCAGGACCCCCCATCTAAATAGTCAGAACAATGACATGTATCAGGTCCCCATCTAAATAGTCAGAACAATGACATGTATCAGGTCCCCATCTAAATAGTCAGAACAATGACATGTATCAGGTCCCCATCTAAATAGTCAGAACAATGACATGTATCAGACCCCCCCATCTAAATAGTCAGAACAATGACATGTATCAGGACCCCCCCCCCCAATCTAAATAGTCAGAACAATGACATGTATCAGGTCCCCATCTAAATAGTCAGAACAATGACATGTATCAGGTCCCCATCTAAATAGTCAGAACAATGACATGTATCAGACCCCCCCATCTAAATAGTCAGAACAATGACATGTATCAGACCCCCCCATCTAAATAGTCAGAACAATGACATGTATCAGGACCCCCCCATCTAAATAGTCAGAACAATGACATGTATCAGGTCCCCATCTAAATAGTCAGAACAATGACATGTATCAGACCCCCCCATCTAAATAGTCAGAACAATGACATGTATCAGGACCCCCCCCCCCCATCTAAATAGTCAGAACAATGACATGTATCAGGACCCCCCCCCATCTAAATAGTCAGAACAATGACATGTATCAGGACCCCCCCCCCCATCTAAATAGTCAGAAGAATGACATGTATCAGACCCCCATCTAAGTAGTCAGAACAATGACATGTATCAGACCCCCATCTAAATAGTCAGAACAATGACATGTATCAGGACCCCCATCTAAATAGTCAGAACAATGACATGTATCAGACCCCCCCATCTAAATAGTCAGAACAATGACATGTATCAGGACCCCCATCTAAATAGTCAGAACAATGACATGTATCAGGACCCCCATCTAAATAGTCAGAACAATGACATGTATCAGACCCCCATCTAAGTAGTCAGAACAATGACATGTATCAGACCCCCATCTAAATAGTCAGAACAATGACATGTATCAGGACCCCCATCTAAATAGTCAGAACAATGACATGTATCAGACCCCCATCTAAATAGTCAGAATAATGACATGTATCAGACCCCCATCTAAATAGTCAGAATAATGACATGTATCAGGACCCCCCCCCCCCCCCCATCTAAATAGTCAGAACAATGACATGTATCAGGACCCCCCATCTAAATAGTCAGAACAATGACATGTATCAGGACCCCCCATCTAAATAGTCAGAACAATGACATGTATCAGGACCCCCCATCTAAATAGTCAGAACAATGACATGTATCAGGACCCCCCATCTAAATAGTCAGAATAATGACATGTATCAGGACCCCCATCTAAATAGTTAGAACGATGATATGTATCAGACCCCCATCTACATAGTCAGAACAATGACATGTATCAGACCCCCATCTACATAGTCAGAACAATGACATGTATCAGACCCCCATCTACATAGTCAGAACAATGACATGTATCAGACCCCCATCTACATAGTCAGAACAATGACATGTATCAGACCCCCCCATCTAAATAGTCAGAACAATGACATGTATCAGACCCCCCATCTAAATAGTCAGAACAATGACATGTATCAGGACCCCCCATCTAAATAGTCAGAACAATGACATGTATCAGGACCCCCCCATCTAAATAGTCAGAACAATGACATGTATCAGGACCCCCATCTAAATAGTCAGAACAATGACATGTATCAGGACCCCCCCCCCCCATCTAAATAGTCAGAACAATGACATGTATCAGGACCCCCCCCCCCCCCCATCTAAATAGTCAGAAGAATGACATGTATCAGGACCCCCCATCTACATAGTCAGAACAATGACATGTATCAGACCCCCATCTAAATAGTCAGAACAATGACATGTATCAGGACCCCCCATCTAAATAGTCAGAACAATGACATGTATCAGGACCCCCCCCCCCCCCCCCCATCTAAATAGTCAGAACAATGACATGTATCAGGACCCCCCCCCCCATCTAAATTGTCAGAAAAATGACATGTATCAGGACCCCCCCCCCCCCCATCTAAATAGTCAGAACAGTGACATGTATCAGGACCCCCATCTACATAGTCAGAACAATGACATGTATCAGGACCCCCATCTAAATAGTCAGAACAATGACATGTATCAGGACAACCCCCCATCTAAATAGTCAGAACAATGACATGTATCAGGCCCCCCCCCATCTAAATAGTCAGAACAATGACATGTATCAGGACCCCCCATCTAAATAGTCAGAACAATGACATGTATCAGGACCCCCCATCTAAATAATCAGAACAATGACATGTAACAGACCCCCCCATCTAAATAGTCAGAACAATGACATGTATCAGGACCCCCCCCCCCCCCATCTAAATAGTCAGAACAATGACATGTATCAGGACCCCCCCCCCCCCCCCCCATCTAAATAGTCAGAACAATGACATGTATCAGGACCCCCCCCATCTACATAGTCAGAACAATGACATGTATCAGGACCCCCCCATCTAAATAGTCAGAACAATGCCATGTATCAGGACCCCCCCCCCCCCCATCTAAATAGTCAGAACAATGACATGTATCAGACCCCCATCTAAGTAGTCAGAACAATGACATGTATCAGACCCCCATCTAAATAGTCAGAACAATGACATGTATCAGGACCCCCATCTAAATAGTCAGAACAATGACATTTATCAGACCCCCATCTAAATAGTCAGAACAATGACATGTATCAGACCCCCATCTAAATAGTCAGAACAATGACATGTATCAGGACCCCCCATCTAAATAGTCAGAACAATGACATGTATCAGGACCCCCATCTAAATAGTCAGAACAATGACATGTATCAGACCCCCATCTAAATAGTCAGAACAATGACATGTATCAGACCCCCCCATCTAAATAGTCAGAACAATGACATGTATCAGACCCCCCCCATCTACATAGTCAGAACAATGACATGTATCAGACCCCCCCCATCTACATAGTCAGAACAATGACATGTATCAGGACCCCCCATCTAAATAGTCAGAACAATGACATGTATCAGGACCCCCCATCTAAATAGTCAGAACAATGACATGTATCAGGACCCCCATCTAAATAATCAGAACAATGACATGTATCAGACCCCCCCATCTAAATAGTCAGAACAATGACATGTATCAGGACCCCCCATCTAAATAATCAGAACAATGACATGTATCAGACCCCCCCATCTAAATAGTCAGAACAATGACATGTATCAGTACCCCCCATCTAAATAGTCAGAACAATGACATGTATCAGGACCCCCCCCATCTAAATAGTCAGAACAATGACATGTATCAGGACCCCCCCCCCCCATCTAAATAGTCAGAACAATGACATGTATCAGACCCCCATCTAAGTAGTCAGAACAATGACATGTATCAGACCCCCCATCTAAATAGTCAGAACAATGACATGTATCAGGACCCCCATCTAAATAATCAGAACAATGACATGTATCAGACCCCCCCATCTAAATAGTCAGAACAATGACATGTATCAGGCCCCCCCATCTAAATAGTCAGAACAATGACATGTATCAGGACCCCCCATCTAAATAGTCAGAACAATGACATGTATCAGGACCCCCCATCTAAATAGTCAGAACAATGACATGTATCAGGACCCCCATCTAAATAATCAGAACAATGACATGTATCAGGACCCCCATCTAAATAATCAGAACAATGACATGTATCAGACCCCCCCATCTAAATAGTCAGAACAATGACATGTATCAGACCCCCATCTAAGTAGTCAGAACAATGACATGTATCAGACCCCCCATCTAAATAGTCAGAACAATGACATGTATCAGGACCCCCATCTAAATAATCAGAACAATGACATGTATCAGACCCCCCCATCTAAATAGTCAGAACAATGACATGTATCAGGACCCCCATCTAAATAGTCAGAACAATGACATGTATCAGGACAACCCCCCATCTAAATAGTCAGAACAATGACATGTATCAGGCCAACCCCCCATCTAAATAGTCAGAACAATGACATGTATCAGGCCCCCCCCATCTAAATAGTCAGAACAATGACATGTATCAGGACCCCCCATCTAAATAGTCAGAACAATGACATGTATCAGGACCCCCCATCTAAATAGTCAGAACAATGACATGTATCAGGACCCCCATCTAAATAATCAGAACAATGACATGTATCAGACCCCCCCATCTAAATAGTCAGAACAATGACATGTATCAGGACCCCTCCCCCACCCCC
The DNA here is from genome assembly GCF_029448725.1 of Salvelinus fontinalis. Classification (NCBI taxonomy): domain Eukaryota; kingdom Metazoa; phylum Chordata; class Actinopteri; order Salmoniformes; family Salmonidae; genus Salvelinus; species Salvelinus fontinalis. Next base: position 24,039,556 of record NC_074700.1, on the reverse strand, counting down.
ATCTAAATAGTCAGAACAATGACATGTATCAGGACCCCCCCCCCCATCTAAATAGTCAGAACAATGACATGTATCAGGGCCCCCCCCCCCCCCATCTAAATAGTCAGAACAATGACATGTATCAGACCCCCATCTAAATAGTCAGAACAATGACATGTATCAGGACCCCCATCTAAATAGTCAGAACAATGACATGTATCAGACCCCCATCTAAATAGTCAGAACAATGACATGTATCAGGACCCCCCATCTAAATAGTCAGAACAATGACATGTATCAGGACCCCCATCTAAATAATCAGAACAATGACATGTATCAGACCCCCCCATCTAAATAGTCAGAACAATGACATGTATCAGACCCCCCCCATCTACATAGTCAGAACAATGACATGTATCAGACCCCCATCTAAATAGTCAGAACAATGACATGTATCAGGACCCCCATCTAAATAGTCAGAACAATGACATGTATCAGACCCCCATCTAAATAGTCAGAACAATGACATGTATCAGGACCCCCCATCTAAATAGTCAGAACAATGACATGTATCAGGACCCCCATCTAAATAGTTAGAACGATGATATGTATCAGACCCCCATCTACATAGTCAGAACAATGACATGTATCAGACCCCCATCTACATAGTCAGAACAATGACATGTATCAGACCCCCATCTACATAGTCAGAACAATGACATGTATCAGACCCCCATCTACATAGTCAGAACAATGACATGTATCAGACCCCCCCATCTAAATAGTCAGAACAATGACATGTATCAGACCCCCCATCTAAATAGTCAGAACAATGACATGTATCAGGACCCCCCCATCTAAATAGTCAGAACAATGACATGTATCAGGACCCCCCCATCTAAATAGTCAGAACAATGACATGTATCAGGACCCCCATCTAAATAGTCAGAACAATGACATGTATCAGGACCCCCCCCCCCATCTAAATAGTCAGAACAATGACATGTATCAGGACCCCCCCCCCCCCCCCCATCTAAATAGTCAGAAGAATGACATGTATCAGGACCCCCCATCTACATAGTCAGAACAATGACATGTATCAGACCCCCATCTAAATAGTCAGAACAATGACATGTATCAGGACCCCCCATCTAAATAGTCAGAACAATGACATGTATCAGGACCCCCCCCCCCCCCCCCCCCCATCTAAATAGTCAGAACAATGACATGTATCAGGACCCCCCCCCCCATCTAAATTGTCAGAAAAATGACATGTATCAGGACCCCCCCCCCCCCATCTAAATAGTCAGAACAGTGACATGTATCAGGACCCCCATCTACATAGTCAGAACAATGACATGTATCAGGACCCCCATCTAAATAGTCAGAACAATGACATGTATCAGGACAACCCCCCATCTAAATAGTCAGAACAATGACATGTATCAGGCCCCCCCCCATCTAAATAGTCAGAACAATGACATGTATCAGGACCCCCCATCTAAATAGTCAGAACAATGACATGTATCAGGACCCCCCATCTAAATAATCAGAACAATGACATGTAACAGACCCCCCCATCTAAATAGTCAGAACAATGACATGTATCAGGACCCCCCCCCCCCCCCCATCTAAATAGTCAGAACAATGACATGTATCAGGACCCCCCCCCCCCCCCCCATCTAAATAGTCAGAACAATGACATGTATCAGGACCCCCCCCATCTACATAGTCAGAACAATGACATGTATCAGGACCCCCCCATCTAAATAGTAAGAACAATGCCATGTATCAGGACCCCCCCCCCCCCCATCTAAATAGTCAGAACAATGACATGTATCAGACCCCCATCTAAGTAGTCAGAACAATGACATGTATCAGACCCCCATCTAAATAGTCAGAACAATGACATGTATCAGGACCCCCATCTAAATAGTCAGAACAATGACATTTATCAGACCCCCATCTAAATAGTCAGAACAATGACATGTATCAGACCCCCATCTAAATAGTCAGAACAATGACATGTATCAGGACCCCCCATCTAAATAGTCAGAACAATGACATGTATCAGGACCCCCATCTAAATAGTCAGAACAATGACATGTATCAGACCCCCATCTAAATAGTCAGAACAATGACATGTATCAGACCCCCCCATCTAAATAGTCAGAACAATGACATGTATCAGACCCCCCCCATCTACATAGTCAGAACAATGACATGTATCAGACCCCCCCCATCTACATAGTCAGAACAATGACATGTATCAGGACCCCCCATCTAAATAGTCAGAACAATGACATGTATCAGGACCCCCCATCTAAATAGTCAGAACAATGACATGTATCAGGACCCCCATCTAAATAATCAGAACAATGACATGTATCAGACCCCCCCATCTAAATAGTCAGAACAATGACATGTATCAGGACCCCCCATCTAAATAATCAGAACAATGACATGTATCAGACCCCCCCATCTAAATAGTCAGAACAATGACATGTATCAGTACCCCCCATCTAAATAGTCAGAACAATGACATGTATCAGGACCCCCCCCATCTAAATAGTCAGAACAATGACATGTATCAGGACCCCCCCCCCCCATCTAAATAGTCAGAACAATGACATGTATCAGACCCCCATCTAAGTAGTCAGAACAATGACATGTATCAGACCCCCCATCTAAATAGTCAGAACAATGACATGTATCAGGACCCCCATCTAAATAATCAGAACAATGACATGTATCAGACCCCCCCATCTAAATAGTCAGAACAATGACATGTATCAGGCCCCCCCATCTAAATAGTCAGAACAATGACATGTATCAGGACCCCCCATCTAAATAGTCAGAACAATGACATGTATCAGGACCCCCCATCTAAATAGTCAGAACAATGACATGTATCAGGACCCCCATCTAAATAATCAGAACAATGACATGTATCAGGACCCCCATCTAAATAATCAGAACAATGACATGTATCAGACCCCCCCATCTAAATAGTCAGAACAATGACATGTATCAGACCCCCATCTAAGTAGTCAGAACAATGACATGTATCAGACCCCCCATCCAAATAGTCAGAACAATGACATGTATCAGGACCCCCATCTAAATAATCAGAACAATGACATGTATCAGACCCCCCCATCTAAATAGTCAGAACAATGACATGTATCAGGACCCCCATCTAAATAGTCAGAACAATGACATGTATCAGGACAACCCCCCATCTAAATAGTCAGAACAATGACATGTATCAGGCCAACCCCCCATCTAAATAGTCAGAACAATGACATGTATCAGGCCCCCCCCATCTAAATAGTCAGAACAATGACATGTATCAGGACCCCCCATCTAAATAGTCAGAACAATGACATGTATCAGGACCCCCCATCTAAATAGTCAGAACAATGACATGTATCAGGACCCCCATCTAAATAATCAGAACAATGACATGTATCAGACCCCCCCATCTAAATAGTCAGAACAATGACATGTATCAGGACCCCTCCCCCACCCCCATCTAAATAGTCAGAACAATGACATGTATCAGGACCCCCCCCCCCCATCTAAATAGTCAGAACAATGACATGTATCAGGGCCCCCCCCCCCCCCATCTAAATAGTCAGAACAATGACATGTATCAGACCCCCATCTAAATAGTCAGAACAATGACATGTATCAGGACCCCCATCTAAATAGTCAGAACAATGACATGTATCAGACCCCCATCTAAATAGTCAGAACAATGACATGTATCAGGACCCCCCATCTAAATAGTCAGAACAATGACATGTATCAGGACCCCCATCTAAATAATCAGAACAATGACATGTATCAGACCCCCCCATCTAAATAGTCAGAACAATGACATGTATCAGACCCCCCCCCATCTACATAGTCAGAACAATGACATGTATCAGACCCCCATCTAAATAGTCAGAACAATGACATGTATCAGGACCCCCATCTAAATAGTCAGAACAATGACATGTATCAGACCCCCATCTAAATAGTCAGAACAATGACATGTATCAGGACCCCCCATCTAAATAGTCAGAACAATGACATGTATCAGGACCCCCATCTAAATAATCAGAACAATGACATGTATCAGACCCCCCCATCTAAATAGTCAGAACAATGACATGTATCAGACCCCCCCCATCTACATAGTCAGAACAATGACATGTATCAGACCCCCCCCCATCTACATAGTCAGAACAATGACATGTATCAGGACCCCCCATCTAAATAGTCAGAACAATGACATGTATCAGGACCCCCCATCTAAATAGTCAGAAAAATGACATGTATCAGGACCCCCATCTAAATAATCAGAACAATGACATGTATCAGACCCCCCCATCTAAATAGTCAGAACAATGACATGTATCAGGACCCCCCATCTAAATAGTCAGAACAATGACATGTATCAGGACCCCCCCCATCTAAATTGTCAGAACAATGACATGTATCAGGACCCCCCCCCCCATCTAAATAGTCAGAACAATGACATGTATCAGACCCCCCATCTAAATAGTCAGAACAATGACATGTATCAGACCCCCCATCTAAATAGTCAGAACAATGACATGTATCAGGACCCCCATCTAAATAATCAGAACAATGACACGTATCAGACCCCCCCATCTAAATAGTCAGAACAATGACATGTATCAGGCCCCCCCCATCTAAATAGTCAGAACAATGACATGTATCAGGACCCCCCATCTAAATAGTCAGAACAATGACATGTATCAGGACCCCCCATCTAAATAGTCAGAACAATGACATGTATCAGGACCCCCATCTAAATAATCAGAACGATGACATGTATCAGACCCCCCCATCTAAATAGTCAGAACAATGACATGTATCAGGACCCCCCCCCCCCCCCCCCCATCTAAATAGTCAGAACAATGACATGTATCAGGACCCCCCCCCATCTAAATAGTCAGAACAATGACATGGACCAGACCCCCATCTAAATAGTCAGAACAATGACATGTATCAGGACCCCCCATCTAAATAGTCAGAACAATGACATGTATCAGACCCCCCCCATCTACATAGTCAGAACAGTGACATGGACCAGACCCCCATCTAAATAGTCAGAACAATGACATGTATCAGGACCCCCATCTAAATAGTCAGAACAATGACATGGACCCCCATCTAAAAAGTCAGAACAATGACATGTATCAGGACCCCCCCATCTAAATAGTCAGAACAGTGACATGTATCAGACCCCCATCTACATAGTCAGAACAATGACATGGACCCCCATCTAAATAGTCAGAACAATGACATGTATCAGGACCCCAATCTAAATAGTCAGAACAATGACATGTATCAGACCCCCATCTAAATAGTCAGAACAATGACATGTATCAGACCCCCATCTAAATAGTCAGAACAATGACATGTATCAGACCCCTCATCTAAATAGTCAGAACAATGACATGTATCAGGACCCCCATCTAAATAGTCAGAACAATGACATGGACCCCTCATCTAAATAGTCAGAACAATGACATGTATCAGACCCCCATCTAAATAGTCAGAACAATGACATGTATCAGACCCCCATCTAAATAGTCAGAACAATGACATGTATCAGACCCCTCATCTAAATAGTCAGAACAATGACATGGACCCCTCATCTAAATAGTCAGAACAATGACATGTATCAGGACCCCAATCTAAATAGTCAGAACAATGACATGTATCAGACCCCCATCTAAATAGTCAGAACAATGACATCTCAGACCCCCATCTAAATAGTCAGAACAATGACATGTATCAGACCCCCATCTAAATAGTCAGAACAATGACATGTATCAGACCCCCATCTAAATAGTCAGAACAATGACATGTATCAGACCCCCATCTAAATAGTCAGAACAATGACATGTATCAGACCCCCATCTAAATAGTCAGAACAATGGCATGTATCAGGACCCCCATCTAAATAGTCAGAACAATGACATGTATCAGACCCCTCATCTAAATAGTCAGAACAATGACATGTATCAGGACCCCCATCGAAATAGTCAGAACAATGACATGGACCCCTCATCTAAATAGTCAGAACAATGACATGTATCAGACCCCCATCTAAATAGTCAGAACAATGACATGTATCAGACCCCCATCTAAATAGTCAGAACAATGACATGTATCAGACCCCTCATCTAAATAGTCAGAACAATGACATGGACCCCTCATCTAAATAGTCAGAACAATGACATGTATCAGACCCCCATCTAAATAGTCAGAACAATGACATGTATCAGACCCCCATCTAAATAGTCAGAACAATGACATGTATCAGGACCCCCATCTAAATAGTCAGAACAATGACATGTATCAGACCCCTCATCTAAATAGTCAGAACAATGACATGGACCCCCCATCTAAATAGTCAGAACAATGACATGTATCAGACCCCCATCTAAATAGTCAGAACAATGACATGTATCAGACCCCCATCTAAAGTCAGAACAATGACATGTATCAGGACCCCCATCTACATAGTCAGAACAATGACATGTATCAGACCCCCCCATCTAAATAGTCAGAACATTGACATGTATCAGGACCCCCCATCTAAATAGTCAGAACAATGACATGTATCAGGACCCCCCAATCTAAATAGTCAGAACAATGACATGTATCAGGACCCCCATCTAAATAGTCAGAACAATGACATGTATCAGGACCCCCCCCCCCCCCATCTAAATAGTCAGAACAATGACATGTATCAGGACCCCCCCCCCCCCATCTAAATAGTCAGAATAATGACATGTATCAGGACCCCCCATCTACATAGTCAGAACAATGACATGTATCAGACCCCCATCTAAATAGTCAGAACAATGACATGTATCAGACCCCCATCTAAATAGTCATAACAATGGCATGTATCAGGACCCCCCCCCCCCCCCATCTAAATAGTCAGAACAATTACATGTATCAGGACCCCCCCCCCCCATCTAAATAGTCAGAACAATGACATGTATCAGGACCCCCCCCATCTAAATAGTCAGAACAATGACATGTATCAGGACCCCCCCCCCATCTAAATAGTCAGAACAATGACATGTATCAGGACCCCCCCCCCCCCCCCCCCCATCTAAATAGTCAGAACAATGACATGTATCAGGACCCCCCCCCCCCCCCCCCCCATCTAAATAGTCAGAACAATGACATGTATCAGACCCCCATCAAAATAGTCAGAACAATTACATGTATCAGGACCCCCCCCCCCCCCCATCTAAATAGTCAGAACAATGACATGTATCAGACCCCCATCTACATAGTCAGAACAATGACATGTATCAGGACCCCCATCTACATAGTCAGAACAATGACATGTATCAGACCCCCATCAAAATAGTCAGAACAATTACATGTATCAGGACCCCCCCCCCCCCCATCTAAATAGTCAGAACAATGACATGTATCAGACCCCCATCTAAATAGTCAGAACAATGACATGTATCAGGACCCCCATCTAAATAGTCAGAACAATGACATGTATCAGACCCCCCATCTACATAGTCAGAACAATGACATGTATCAGACCCCCAATCTAAATAGTCAGAACAATGACATGTATCAGACCCCCCATCTAAATAGTCAGAACAATGACATGTATCAGACCCCCATCTAAATAGTCAGAACAAAGACATGTATCAGGACCCCCCCCCATCTAAATAGTCAGAACAATGACATGTATCAGACCCCCATCTAAATAATCAGAACAATGACATGTATCAGGACCCCCATCTACATAGTCAGAACAATGACATGTATCAGACCCCCATCAAAATAGTCAGAACAATTACATGTATCAGGACCCCCCCCCATCTAAATAGTCAGAACAATGACATGTATCAGACCCCCATCTAAATAATCAGAACAATGACATGTATCAGACCCCCATCTAAATAGTCAGAACAATGACATGTATCAGACCCCCCATCTAAATAGTCAGAACAATGACATGTATCAGACCCCTCATCTAAATAGTCAGAACAATGACATGTATCAGACCCCCATCTACATAGTCAGAACAATGACATGTATCAGGCCCCCCCCCATCTAAATAGTCAGAACAATGACATGGACCCCATCTAAATAGTCAGAACAATGACAGGACCCCATCTAAATAGTCAGAACAATGACATGTATCAGACCCCCATCTAAATAGTCAGAACAATGACATGTATCAGGACCCCCCATCTAAATAGTCAGAACAATGACATGTATCAGACCCCCCCATCTAAATAGTCAGAACAATGACATGTATCAGACCCCCCATCTAAATAGTCAGAACAATGACATGTATCAGGACCCCCCATCTAAATAGTCAGAACAATGACATGTATCAGGACCCCCCCATCTAAATAGTCAGAACAATGACATGTATCAGGACCCCCATCTAAATAGTCAGAACAATGACATGTATCAGGACCCCCCCCCCCATCTAAATAGTCAGAACAATGACATGTATCAGGACCCCCCCCCCCCATCTAAATAGTCAGAAGAATGACATGTATCAGGACCCCCCATCTGCATAGTCAGAACAATGACATGTATCAGACCCCCATCTAAATAGTCAGAACAATGACATGTATCAGGACCCCCCATCTAAATAGTCAGAACAATGACATGTATCAGGCCCCCCCCCCCCCCCATCTAAATAGTCAGAACAATGACATGTATCAGGACCCCCCCCCCCCCATCTAAATAGTCAGAAAAATGACATGTATCAGGACCCCCCCCCCCCATCTAAATAGTCAGAACAATGACATGTATCAGGCCCCCCCCATCTAAATAGTCAGAACAATGACATGTATCAGGACCCCCCATCTAAATAGTCAGAACAATGACATGTATCAGGACCCCCCATCTAAATAATCAGAACAATGACATGTATCAGACCCCCCCATCTAAATAGTCAGAACAATGACATGTATCAGGACCCCCCCCCCCCATCTAAATAGTCATAACAATGACATGTATCAGGACCCCCCCCCCCCCCCATCTAAATAGTCAGAACAATGACATGTATCAGGACCCCCCCCCCATCTAAATAGTCAGAACAATGACATGTATCAGGACCCCCCCCCCCCCCATCTAAATAGTCAGAACAATGACATGTATCAGACCCCCATCTAAGTAGTCAGAACAATGACATGTATCAGACCCCCATCTAAATAGTCAGAACAATGACATGTATCAGGACCCCCATCTAAATAGTCAGAACAATGACATGTATCAGACCCCCATCTAAATAGTCAGAACAATGACATGTATCAGACCCCCATCTAAATAGTCAGAACAATGACATGTATCAGGACCCCCCATCTAAATAGTCAGAACAATGACATGTATCAGGACCCCCATCTAAATAATCAGAACAATGACATGTATCAGACCCCCCCATCTAAATAGTCAGAACAATGACATGTATCAGACCCCCCCCATCTAAATAGTCAGAACAATGACATGTATCAGACCCCCCCCATCTACATAGTCAGAACAATGACATGTATCAGACCCCCCCCATCTAAATAGTCAGAACAATGACATGTATCAGGACCCCCCATCTAAATAGTCAGAACAATGACATGTATCAGGACCCCCCATCTAAATAGTCAGAACAATGACATGTATCAGGACCCCATCTAAATAATCAGAACAATGACATGTATCAGGACCCCCCATCTAAATAGTCAGAACAATGACATGTATCAGGACCCCCCCCATCTAAATAGTCAGAACAATGACATGTATCAGGACCCCCCCCCCCATCTAAATAGTCAGAACAATGACATGTATCAGACCCCCATCTAAGTAGTCAGAACAATGACATGTATCAGACCCCCCATCTAAATAGTCAGAACAATGACATGTATCAGGACCCCCATCTAAATAATCAGAACAATGACATGTATCAGACCCCCCCCATCTAAATAGTCAGAACAATGACATGTATCAGGCCCCCCCCATCTAAATAGTCAGAACAATGACATGTATCAGGACCCCCCATCTAAATAGTCAGAACAATGACATGTATCAGGACCCCCCATCTAAATAGTCAGAACAATGACATGTATCAGGACCCCCATCTAAATAATCAGAACAATGACATGTATCAGACCCCCCCATCTAAATAGTCAGAACAATGACATGTATCAGGACCCCCCCCCCCCCCCCCCATCTAAATAGTCAGAACAATGACATGTATCAGGACCCCCCCCCCATTCTAAATAGTCAGAACAATGACATGTATCAGGACCCCCCCCCCCCCCCATCTAAATAGTCAGAAGAATGACATGTATCAGACCCCCCCATCTAAATAGTCAGAACAATGACATGTATCAGGACCCCCCATCTAAATAGTCAGAACAATGACATGTATCAGGACCCCCCCCATCTAAATAGTCAGAACAATGACATGTATCAGGACCCCCCCCCCCCATCTAAATAGTCAGAACAATGACATGTATCAGACCCCCATCTAAGTAGTCAGAACAATGACATGTATCAGGACCCCCATCTAAATAGTCAGAACAATGACATGTATCAGGACCCCCCCCCCCATCTAAATAGTCAGAACAATGACATGTATCAGACCCCCATCTAAGTAGTCAGAACAATGACATGTATCAGGACCCCCCATCTAAATAGTCAGAACAATGACATCTATCAGGACCCCCATCTAAATAATCAGAACAATGACATGTATCAGACCCCCCCATCTAAATAGTCAGAACAATGACATGTATCAGGACCCCCCCCCATTCTAAATAGTCAGAACAATGACATGTATCAGGACCCCCCCCCCCATCTAAATAGTCAGAACAATGACATGTATCAGACCCCCATCTAAGTAGTCAGAACAATGACATGTATCAGGACCCCCCATCTAAATAGTCAGAACAATGACATCTATCAGGACCCCCATCTAAATAATCAGAACAATGACATGTATCAGACCCCCCCATCTAAATAGTCAGAACAATGACATGTATCAGGACCCCCCCCCATTCTAAATAGTCAGAACAATGACATGTATCAGGACCCCCCCCCCCCCCCCCCCATCTAAATAGTCAGAAGAATGACATGTATCAGACCCCCCCATCTAAATAGTCAGAACAATGACATGTATCAGGACCCCCCATCTAAATAGTCAGAACAATGACATGTATCAGGACCCCCCCCATCTAAATAGTCAGAACAATGACATGTATCAGGACCCCCCCCCCCATCTAAATAGTCAGAACAATGACATGTATCAGACCCCCATCTAAGTAGTCAGAACAATGACATGTATCAGACCCCCCATCTAAATAGTCAGAACAATGACATGTATCAGGACCCCCATCTAAATAATCAGAACAATGACATGTATCAGACCCCCCCATCTAAATAGTCAGAACAATGACATGTATCAGGACAACCCCCCATCTAAATAGTCAGAACAATGACATGTATCAGGACAACCCCCCATCTAAATAGTCAGAACAATGACATGTATCAGGACCCCCATCTAAATAGTCAGAACAATGACATGTATCAGGACCCCCCATCTAAATAGTCAGAACAATGACATGTATCAGGACCCCCCATCTAAATAGTCAGAACAATGACATGTATCAGGACCCCCCATCTAAATAGTCAGAACAATGACATGTATCAGGACCCCCATCTAAATAATCAGAACAATGACATGTATCAGACCCCCCCATCTAAATAGTCAGAACAATGACACGTATCAGGACCCCCCCCCCCCCCCCCCCCCCCCCATCTAAATAGTCAGAACAATGACATGTATCAGGACCCCCCCCCCCCCCATCTAAATAGTCAGAACAATGACATGTATCAGACCCCCATCTAAATAGTCAGAACAATGACATGTATCAGGACCCCCATCTAAATAGTCAGAACAATGACATGTATCAGACCCCCATCTAAATAGTCAGAACAATGACATGTATCAGGACCCCCCATCTAAATAGTCAGAACAATGACATGTATCAGGACCCCCATCTAAATAATCAGAACAATGACATGTATCAGACCCCCCCATCTAAATAGTCAGAACAATGACATGTATCAGGCCCCCCCCATCTAAATAGTCAGAACAATGACATGTATCAGGACCCCCCATCTAAATAGTCAGAACAATGACATGTATCAGGACCCCCCATCTAAATAGTCAGAACAATGACATGTATCAGGACCCCCATCTAAATAATCAGAACAATGACATGTATCAGACCCCCCCCATCTACATAGTCAGAACAGTGACATGTATCAGACCCCCCCCCATCTACATAGTCAGAACAATGACATGTATCAGGACCCCCCCCCCATCTAAATAGTCAGAACAATGACATGTATCAGACCCCCCCCATCTACATAGTCAGAACAGTGACATGGACCCCAATCTAAATAGTCAGAACAATGACATGTATCAGACCCCCCATCTAAATAGTCAGAACAATGACATGTATCAGACCCCCCCCATCTACATAGTCAGAACAGTGACATGGACCAGACCCCCATCTAAATAGTCAGAACAATGACATGTATCAGGACCCCCCATCTAAATAGTCAGAACAATGACATGTATCAGACCCCCCGCATCTACATAGTCAGAACAGTGACATGGACCCCCATCTAAATAGTCAGAACAATGACATGTATCAGGACCCCCCATCTAAATAGTCAGAACAATGACATGTATCAGACCCCCCCCATCTACATAGTCAGAACAGTGACATGGACCAGACCCCCATCTAAATAGTCAGAACAATGACATGTATCAGGACCCCCATCTAAATAGTCAGAACAATGACATGGACCCCCATCTAAAAAGTCAGAACAATGACATGTATCAGGACCCCCCCATCTAAATAGTCAGAACAGTGACATGTATCAGACCCCCATCTACATAGTCAGAACAATGACATGGACCCCCATCTAAATAATCAGAACAATGACATGTATCAGGACCCCAATCTAAATAGTCAGAACAATGACATGTATCAGACCCCCATCTAAATAGTCAGAACAATGACATGTATCAGACCCCCATCTAAATAGTCAGAACAATGACATGTATCAGACCCCCATCTAAATAGTCAGAACAATGACATGTATCAGACCCCCATCTAAATAGTCAGAACAATGACATGTATCAGACCCCCATCTAAATAGTCAGAACAATGACATGTATCAGACCCCCATCTAAATAGTCAGAACAATGACATGTATCAGACCCCCATCTAAATAGTCAGAACAATGACATGTATCAGACCCCCATCTAAGTAGTCAGAACAATGACATGTATCAGACCCCCATCTAAATAGTCAGAACAATGACATGTATCAGGACCCCCATCTAAATAGTCAGAACAATGACATGTATCAGACCCCCATCTAAATAGTCAGAACAATGACATGTATCAGACCCCCATCTAAATAGTCAGAACAATGACATGTATCAGGACCCCCCATCTAAATAGTCAGAACAATGACATGTATCAGGACCCCCATCTAAATAATCAGAACAATGACATGTATCAGACCCCCCCATCTAAATAGTCAGAACAATGACATGTATCAGACCCCCCCCATCTAAATAGTCAGAACAATGACATGTATCAGACCCCCCCCATCTAAATAGTCAGAACAATGACATGTATCAGACCCCCCCCATCTACATAGTCAGAACAATGACATGTATCAGACCCCCCCCATCTACATAGTCAGAACAATGACATGTATCAGGACCCCCCATCTAAATAGTCAGAACAATGACATGTATCAGGACCCCCCATCTAAATAGTCAGAACAATGACATGTATCAGGACCCCCATCTAAATAATCAGAACAATGACATGTATCAGACCCCCCCATCTAAATAGTCAGAACAATGACATGTATCAGGACCCCCCATCTAAATAGTCAGAACAATGACATGTATCAGGACCCCCCCCATCTAAATAGTCAGAACAATGACATGTATCAGGACCCCCCCCCCATCTAAATAGTCAGAACAATGACATGTATCAGACCCCCATCTAAGTAGTCAGAACAATGACATGTATCAGACCCCCCATCTAAATAGTCAGAACAATGACATGTATCAGGACCCCCATCTAAATAATCAGAACAATGACATGTATCAGACCCCCCCATCTAAATAGTCAGAACAATGACATGTATCAGGCCCCCCCCATCTAAATAGTCAGAACAATGACATGTATCAGGACCCCCCATCTAAATAGTCAGAACAATGACATGTATCAGGACCCCCCATCTAAATAGTCAGAACAATGACATGTATCAGGACCCCCATCTAAATAATCAGAACAATGACATGTATCAGACCCCCCCATCTAAATAGTCAGAACAATGACATGTATCAGGACCCCCCCCCCCCCCCCCCCCCCATCTAAATAGTCAGAACAATGACATGTTTCAGGACCCCCCCCCCCATTCTAAATAGTCAGAACAATGACATGTATCAGGACCCCCCCCCCCCCCATCTAAATAGTCAGAAGAATGACATGTATCAGACCCCCCCATCTAAATAGTCAGAACAATGACATGTATCAGGACCCCCCATCTAAATAGTCAGAACAATGACATGTATCAGGACCCCCCCCCCCCCCCCCATCTAAATAGTCAGAAGAATGACATGTATCAGACCCCCCCATCTAAATAGTCAGAACAATGACATGTATCAGGACCCCCCATCTAAATAGTCAGAACAATGACATGTATCAGGACCCCCCCCCATCTAAATAGTCAGAACAATGACATGTATCAGGACCCCCCCCCCCCCATCTAAATAGTCAGAACAATGACATGTATCAGGACCCCCATCTAAGTAGTCAGAACAATGACATGTATCAGACCCCCCATCTAAATAGTCAGAACAATGACATGTATCAGGACCCCCCATCTAAATAGTCAGAACAATGACATGTATCAGGACCCCCCCCATCTAAATAGTCAGAACAATGACATGTATCAGGACCCCCCCCCCCCCCATCTAAATAGTCAGAACAATGACATGTATCAGACCCCCATCTAAGTAGTCAGAACAATGACATGTATCAGACCCCCCATCTAAATAGTCAGAACAATGACATGTATCAGGACCCCCATCTAAATAATCAGAACAATGACATGTATCAGACCCCCCCATCTAAATAGTCAGAACAATGACATGTATCAGGACCCCCATCTAAATAGTCAGAACAATGACATGTATCAGGACAACCCCCCATCTAAATAGTCAGAACAATGACATGTATCAGGCCAACCCCCCATCTAAATAGTCAGAACAATGACATGTATCAGGCCCCCCCCATCTAAATAGTCAGAACAATGACATGTATCAGGACCCCCCATCTAAATAGTCAGAACAATGACATGTATCAGGACCCCCCATCTAAATAGTCAGAACAATGACATGTATCAGGACCCCCATCTAAATAATCAGAACAATGACATGTATCAGACCCCCCCATCTAAATAGTCAGAACAATGACATGTATCAGGACCCCCCCCCCCCCCCCCCCCCGATCTAAATAGTCAGAACAATGACATGTATCAGGACCCCCCCCCCATCTAAATAGTCAGAACAATGACATGTATCAGGACCCCCCCCCCCCATCTAAATAGTCAGAACAATGACATGTATCAGGACCCCCATCTAAATAGTCAGAACAATGACATGTATCAGGACCCCCATCTAAATAGTCAGAACAATGACATGTATCAGACCCCCATCTAAATAGTCAGAACAATGACATGTATCAGGACCCCCCATCTAAATAGTCAGAACAATGACATGTATCAGGACCCCCATCTAAATAATCAGAACAATGACATGTATCAGACCCCCCCCATCTAAATAGTCAGAACAATGACATGTATCAGACCCCCCCCATCTACATAGTCAGAACAATGACATGTATCAGACCCCCCCCCCCCATCTACATAGTCAGAACAATGACATGTATCAGGACCCCCCATCTAAATAGTCAGAACAATGACATGTATCAGGACCCCCCATCTAAATAGTCAGAAAAATGACATGTATCAGGACCCCCATCTAAATAATCAGAACAATGACATGTGTCAGACCCCCCCATCTAAATAGTCAGAACAATGACATGTATCAGGACCCCCCATCTAAATAGTCAGAACAATGACATGTATCAGGACCCCCCCCATCTAAATAGTCAGAACAATGACATGTATCAGGACCCCCCCCCCATCTAAATAGTCAGAACAATGACATGTATCAGACCCCCCATCTAAATAGTCAGAACAATGACATGTATCAGACCCCCCATCTAAATAGTCAGAACAATGACATGTATCAGGACCCCCATCTAAATAATCAGAACAATGACATGTATCAGACCCCCCCATCTAAATAGTCAGAACAATGACATGTATCAGGCCCCCCCCATCTAAATAGTCAGAACAATGACATGTATCAGGACCCCCCATCTAAATAGTCAGAACAATGACATGTATCAGGACCCCCCATCTAAATAGTCAGAACAATGACATGTATCAGGACCCCCATCTAAATAATCAGAACAATGACATGTATCAGACCCCCCCCATCTACATAGTCAGAACAGTGACATGTATCAGACCCCCCCCATCTACATAGTCAGAACAATGACATGTATCAGGACCCCCCCCCCATCTAAATAGTCAGAACAATGACATGTATCAGACCCCCCCCATCTACATAGTCAGAACAGTGACATGGACCCCAATCTAAATAGTCAGAACAATGACATGTATCAGACCCCCCATCTAAATAGTCAGAACAATGACATGTATCAGACCCCCCCCATCTACATAGTCAGAACAGACATGGACCAGACCCCCATCTAAATAGTCAGAACAATGACATGTATCAGGACCCCCCATCTAAATAGTCAGAACAATGACATGTATCAGACCCCCCCCATCTACATAGTCAGAACAGTGACATGGACCCCCATCTAAATAGTCAGAACAATGACATGTATCAGGACCCCCCATCTAAATAGTCAGAACAATGACATGTATCAGACCCCCCCCATCTACATAGTCAGAACAGTGACATGGACCAGACCCCCATCTAAATAGTCAGAACAATGACATGTATCAGGACCCCCATCTAAATAGTCAGAACAATGACATGGACCCCCATCTAAAAAGTCAGAACAATGACATGTATCAGGACCCCCCCATCTAAATAGTCAGAACAGTGACATGTATCAGACCCCCATCTACATAGTCAGAACAATGACATGGACCCCCATCTAAATAATCAGAACAATGACATGTATCAGGACCCCAATCTAAATAGTCAGAACAATGACATGTATCAGACCCCCATCTAAATAGTCAGAACAATGACATGTATCAGACCCCCATCTAAATAGTCAGAACAATGACATGTATCAGACCCCCATCTAAATAGTCAGAACAATGACATGTATCAGACCCCCATCTAAATAGTCAGAACAATGACATGTATCAGACCCCCATCTAAATAGTCAGAACAATGACATGTATCAGACCCCCATCTAAATAGTCAGAACAATGGCATGTATCAGGACCCCCATCTAAATAGTCAGAACAATGACATGTATCAGACCCCTCATCTAAATAGTCAGAACAATGACATGTATCAGGACCCCCATCTAAATAGTCAGAACAATGACATGGACCCCTCATCTAAATAGTCAGAACAATGACATGTATCAGACCCCCATCTAAATAGTCAGAACAATGACATGTATCAGACCCCCATCTAAATAGTCAGAACAATGACATGTATCAGACCCCTCATCTAAATAGTCAGAACAATGACATGGACCCCTCATCTAAATAGTCAGAACAATGACATGTATCAGACCCCTCATCTAAATAGTCAGAACAATGACATGTATCAGACCCCCATCTAAATAGTCAGAACAATGACATGTATCAGACCCCCATCTAAATAGTCAGAACAATGACATGTATCAGACCCCCATCTAAATAGTCAGAACAATGACATGTATCAGACCCCCATCTAAATAGTCAGAACAATGACATGTATCAGACCCCCATCTAAATAGTCAGAACAATGACATGTATCAGACCCCCATCTAAATAGTCAGAACAATGGCATGTATCAGGACCCCCATCTAAATAGTCAGAACAATGACATGGACCCCTCATCTAAATAGTCAGAACAATGACATGTATCAGACCCCCATCTAAATAGTCAGAACAATGACATGTATCAGACCCCCATCTAAATAGTCAGAACAATGACATGTATCAGACCCCTCATCTAAATAGTCAGAACAATGACATGGACCCCCCATCTAAATAGTCAGAACAATGACATGTATCAGACCCCAATCTAAATAGTCAGAACAATGACATGTATCAGGACCCCCATCTAAATAGTCAGAACAATGACATGTATCAGACCCCTCATCTAAATAGTCAGAACAATGACATGTATCAGGACCCCAATCTAAATAGTCAGAACAATGACATGTATCAGACCCCCATCTAAATAGTCAGAACAATGACATGTATCAGACCCCCATCTAAATAGTCAGAACAATGACATGTATCAGACCCCCATCTAAATAGTCAGAACAATGACATGTATCAGACCCCCATCTAAATAGTCAGAACAATGACATGTATCAGACCCCCATCTAAATAGTCAGAACAATGACATGTATCAGACCCCCATCTAAATAGTCAGAACAATGGCATGTATCAGGACCCCCATCTAAATAGTCAGAACAATGACATGGACCCCTCATCTAAATAGTCAGAACAATGACATGTATCAGACCCCCATCTAAATAGTCAGAACAATGACATGTATCAGACCCCCATCTAAATAGTCAGAACAATGACATGTATCAGACCCCTCATCTAAATAGTCAGAACAATGACATGGACCCCTCATCTAAATAGTCAGAACAATGACATGTATCAGACCCCCATCTAAATAGTCAGAACAATGACATGTATCAGACCCCCATCTAAATAGTCAGAACAATGACATGTATCAGGACCCCCATCTAAATAGTCAGAACAATGACATGTATCAGACCCCTCATCTAAATAGTCAGAACAATGACATGGACCCCCCATCTAAATAGTCAGAACAATGACACGTATCAGACCCCCATCTAAAGTCAGAACAATGACATGTATCAGGACCCCCATCTAAATAGTCAGAACAATGACATGTATCAGGACCCCCATCTAAATAGTCAGAACAATGACATGTATCAGGACCCCCATCTAAATAGTCAGAACAATGACATGTATCAGGACCCCCATCTAAATAGTCAGAACAATGACATGTATCAGACCCCCATCTAAATAGTCAGAACAATGACATGTATCAGGACCCCCCATCTAAATAGTCAGAACAATGACATGTATCAGGACCCCCCCCCCCATCTAAATAGTCAGAACAATGACATGTATCAGGACCCCCCCCCCATCTAAATAGTCAGAACAATGACATGTATCAGGACCCCCCCCCCATCTAAATAGTCAGAACAATGACACGTATCAGGTCCCCATCTAAATAGTCAGAACAATGACACGTATCAGGTCCCCATCTAAATAGTCAGAACAATGACATGTATCAGACCCCCATCTAAATAGTCAGAACAATGACATGTATCAGACCCCCATCTAAATAGTCAGAACAATGACATGTATCAGACCCCCATCTAAATAGTCAGAACAATGACATGTATCAGACCCCCATCTAAATAGTCAGAACAATGGCATGTATCAGGACCCCAATCTAAATAGTCAGAACAATGGCATGTATCAGGACCCCCCATCTAAATAGTCAGAACAATGACATGTATCAGACCCCTCATCTAAATAGTCAGAACAATGACATGTATCAGGACCCCCATCTAAATAGTCAGAACAATGACATGTATCAGGACCCCCATCTAAATAGTCAGAACAATGACATGTATCAGGACCCCCATCTAAATAGTCAGAACAATGACATGGACCCCTCATCTAAATAGTCAGAACAATGACATGGACCCCTCATCTAAATAGTCAGAACAATGACATGTATCAGACCCCCATCTAAATAGTCAGAACAATGACATGTATCAGACCCCCATCTAAATAGTCAGAACAATGACATGTATCAGGACCCCCATCTAAATAGTCAGAACAATGACATGGACCCCTCATCTAAATAGTCAGAACAATGACATGGACCCCTCATCTAAATAGTCAGAACAATGACACGTATCAGACGCCCATCTAAATAGTCAGAACAATGACATGTATCAGGACCCCCATCTAAATAGTCAGAACAATGACACGTATCAGACCCCCATCTAAAGTCAGAACAATGACACGTATCAGGACCCCCATCTAAATAGTCAGAACAATGACATGTATCAGGACCCCCATCTAAATAGTCAGAACAATGACATGTATCAGGACCCCCATCTAAATAGTCAGAACAATGACATGTATCAGGACCCCCATCTAAATAGTCAGAACAATGACATGTATCAGGACCCCCATCTAAATAGTCAGAACAATGACATGTATCAGACCCCCATCTAAATAGTCAGAACAATGACATGTATCAGGACCCCCCATCTAAATAGTCAGAACAATGACATGTATCAGGACCCCCCCATCTACATAGTCAGAACAATGACATGTATCAGGACCCCCATCTAAATAGTCAGAACAATGACATGTATCAGGACCCCCCCCCATCTAAATAGTCAGAACAATGACATGTATCAGGTCCCCATCTAAATAGTCAGAACAATGACATGTATCAGGTCCCCATCTAAAATAGTCAGAACAATGACATGTATCAGGTCCCCATCTAAATAGTCAGAACAATGACATGTATCAGACCCCCATCTAAATAGTCAGAATAATGACATGTATCAGGACCCCCCCCCCCCCCCCATCTAAATAGTCAGAACAATGACATGTATCAGGACCCCCCATCTAAATAGTCAGAACAATGACATGTATCAGGACCCCCCCATCTAAATAGTCAGAACAATGACATGTATCAGGACCCCCCATCTAAATAGTCAGAATAATGACATGTATCAGGACCCCCATCTAAATAGTTAGAACGATGATATGTATCAGACCCCCATCTACATAGTCAGAACAATGACATGTATCAGACCCCCATCTACATAGTCAGAACAATGACATGTATCAGACCCCCCTCTACATAGTCAGAACAATGACATGTATCAGACCCCCCCCCATCTACATAGTCAGAACAATGACATGTATCAGGTCCCCCATCTAAATAGTCAGAACAATGACATGTATCAGGCCCCCCCCATCTAAATAGTCAGAACAATGACATGGACCCCATCTAAATAGTCAGAACAATGACAGGACCCCATCTAAATAGTCAGAACAATGACAGGACCCCATCTAAATAGTCAGAACAATGACATGTATCAGACCCCCATCTAAATAGTCAGAACAATGACATGTATCAGGACCCCCCATCTAAATAGTCAGAACAATGACATGTATCAGGACCCCCCATCTAAATAGTCAGAACAATGACATGTATCAGGACCCCCCATTTAAATAGTCAGAACAATGACATGTATCAGGACCCCCCCATCTAAATAGTCAGAACAATGACATGTATCAGGACCCCCCATTTAAATAGTCAGAACAATGACATGTATCAGACCCCCCCATCTAAATAGTCAGAACAATGACATGTATCAGACCCCCCCATCTAAATAGTCAGAACAATGACATGTATCAGGACCCCCCATCTAAATAGTCAGAACAATGACATGTATCAGGACCCCCCAATCTAAATAGTCAGAACAATGACATGTATCAGGACCCCCATCTAAATAGTCAGAACAATGACATGTATCAGGACCCCCCCCCCATCTAAATAGTCAGAACAATGACATGTATCAGGACCCCCCCCCCCCCATCTAAATAGTCAGAATAATGACATGTATCAGGACCCCCCATCTACATAGTCAGAACAATGACATGTATCAGACCCCCATCTAAATAGTCAGAACAATGACATGTATCAGACCCCCATCTAAATAGTCAGAACAATGGCATGTATCAGGACCCCCCCCCCCCCCATCTAAATAGTCAGAACAATGACATGTATCAGGACCCCCCCCCCCATCTAAATAGTCAGAAAAATGACATTTATCAGGACCCCCCCCCCCCCCATCTAAATAGTCAGAACAATGACATGTATCAGGACCCCCCCCCCCCATCTAAATAGTCAGAACAATGACATGTATCAGGACCCCCCCCATCTAAATAGTCAGAAAAATGACATGTATCAGGACCCCCCCCCCATCTAAATAGTCAGAACAATGACATGTATCAGGACCCCCCCCCCCCCCCATCTAAATAGTCAGAACAATGACATGTATCAGGACCCCCCCCCCCCCCCCCCATCTAAATAGTCAGAACAATGACATGTATCAGACCCCCATCAAAATAGTCAGAACAATTACATGTATCAGGACCCCCCCCCCCCCCCATCTAAATAGTCAGAACAATGACATGTATCAGACCCCCATCTACATAGTCAGAACAATGACATGTATCAGGACCCCCATCTACATAGTCAGAACAATGACATGTATCAGACCCCCATCAAAATAGTCAGAACAATTACATGTATCAGGACCCCCCCCCCCCCCCCCCCATCTAAATAGTCAGAACAATGACATGTATCAGACCCCCATCTAAATAGTCAGAACAATGACATGTATCAGGACCCCCATCTAAATAGTCAGAACAATGACATGTATCAGACCCCCCATCTACATAGTCAGAACAATGACATGTATCAGACCCCCAATCTAAATAGTCAGAACAATGACATGTATCAGACCCCCCATCTAAATAGTCAGAACAATGACATGTATCAGACCCCCATCTAAATAGTCAGAACAAAGACATGTATCAGGACCCCCCCCCCATCTAAATAGTCAGAACAATGACATGTATCAGACCCCCATCTAAATAATCAGAACAATGACATGTATCAGGACCCCCATCTACATAGTCAGAACAATGACATGTATCAGACCCCCATCAAAATAGTCAGAACAATTACATGTATCAGGACCCCCCCCCATCTAAATAGTCAGAACAATGACATGTATTAGACCCCCATCTAAATAATCAGAACAATGACATGTATCAGACCCCCATCTAAATAGTCAGAACAATGACATGTATCAGACCCCCCATCTAAATAGTCAGAACAATGACATGTATCAGACCCCCATCTAAATAGTCAGAACAATGACATGTATCAGGACCCCCATCTAAATAGTCAGAACAATGACATGTATCAGGACCCCCATCTAAATAGTCAGAACAATGACATGTATCAGACCCCCATCTAAATAGTCAGAACAATGACATGTATCAGACCCCCATCTAAATAGTCAGAACAATGACATGTATCAGACCCCCATCTAAATAGTCAGAACAATGACATGTATCAGGACCCCCCCATCTAAATAGTCAGAACAATGACATGTATCAGGACCCCCCCATCTAAATAGTCAGAACAATGACATGTATCAGGACCCCCCCATCTAAATAGTCAGAACAATGACATGTATCAGGACCCCCCATCTAAATAGTCAGAACAATGACATGTATCAGGACCCCCCATCTAAATAGTCAGAACAATGACATGTATCAGACCCCCATCTAAATAGTCAGAACAATGACATGTATCAGACCCCCATCTAAATAGTCAGAACAATGACATGTATCAGGACCCCCATCTAAATAGTCAGAACAATGACATGTATCAGGACCCCCATCTAAATAGTCAGAACAATGACATGTATCAGACCCCCATCTAAATAGTCAGAACAATGACATGTATCAGGACCCCCCATTTAAATAGTCAGAACAATGACATGTATCAGGACCCCCCCATCTAAATAGTCAGAACAATGACATGTATCAGGACCCCCCCATCTAAATAGTCAGAACAATGACATGTATCAGGACCCCCCATCTAAATAGTCAGAACAATGACATGTATCAGGACCCCCCATCTAAATAGTCAGAACAATGACATGTATCAGACCCCCATCTAAATAGTCAGAACAATGACATGTATCAGACCCCCATCTAAATAGTCAGAACAATGACTACCATTTCAGGAGTTTGCGTGTGAAATTCACCTTAGTCTAAGACAGCATCATGTGTCTAATGTTAGCGCCAAGGGTCAGAGAGCACCATCCTGTGTCTAATGTTAGCGCCACGGGTCAGAGAGCAGCATCATGTGTCTAATGTTAGTGCCACGGGTCAGAGAGCAGCATCATGTGTCTAATGTTAGCGCCACGGGTCAGAGAGCAGCATCCTGTGTCTAATATTAGCGCCACGGGTCAGAGGGCAACATCCTGTGTCTAATGTTAGCGCCACGGGTCAGAGAGCAGCATCCTGTGTCTAATGTTAGCGCCACGGGTCAGAGAGCACTATCCTGTGTCTAATGTTAGCGCCACGGGTCAGAGAGCAGCATCCTGTGTCTAATATTAGCGCCAAGGGTCAGAGAGCAGCATTCTACGCCTGTCTGAGAAAGGAGCTATCCCAGCGCACACACACACACACACAGTGAACGGTCAACATCGGCAAAGGGGAAGTAGGCACTGATAGGTCTGTTGTGGTGACCGTAATACCGCCACACCGGCGGTATTACATAGACTACATTTTCTTCCTATCATTCTTCTTTAGACCTTCTAAAATAAATTATGGATGTATTGGGATGGTGTAGGCTATATTACATGGATTTAGGTCTGCATCAGTGGCTTGTAGGCTGTGTGTGGAAGCCAGGAGATGGTGAACGCGTTTATGTTAATTATCGGTCAATTACCGTGAGACTGACAGTTATTTGCTTGACAATCACCAGCTGATGAAATGTCATGACCACCACAGCCCTAGTTACAGCTCCTTCTAACACACACACACACTCACACTCTCTGGCGCAGCCTGTCCCCATGCACCCAGCCTGTCCCTGTGCACCCAGCCTGTCCCCATGCACCCAGCCTGTCCCCATGCACCCAGCCTGTCCCCGTGCACCCAGCCTGTCCCTGTGCACCCAGCCTGTCCCCGTGCACCCAGCCTGTCCCCGTGCACCCAGCCTGTCCCCGTGCACCCAGCCTGTCCCCGTGCCCCCAGCCTGCCCCCAGCCTGTCCCCGTGCACCCAGCCTGTCCCCGTGCACCCAGCCTGTCCCCGTGCACCCAGCCTGTCCCCATGCACCCAGCCTGTCCCCGTGCACCCAGCCTGCCCCCATATACCCAGCCTGTCCCCATGCACCCAGCCTGTCCCCATGCACCCACGTTGGTATCTTCGCTATATAGAATATAGGGGAAACAGCCCTTTGTCTCTCTGTCACATGATGGCCCCAGAATCAACCATGTGACTTCCGATCACCAGCGAGTGAGGTTTTCCTTTTCCACATGTATAGATCTTACTTTTAACTCATTACTTTCTACACCAAAGGAGTAAATTAGCTAGATATAATTCATCATGTCAATATTAAATTCCCAATATGAACAGTCATCTCTATAGAGACTGCATAGACGGTTCCTGCATGGATCCTCAGCTGCTGTGTATCAAAGTGAATAAATAATCGAATTCCTCTGTTCAATGACTGGGGACTGATCTCATTACACTTCATTAAGGGTGTGGCAGGGTGTAATATAACCCAAAAGCTTGCACACTGCACAAACACACCCCTCATCCCCTTTCCCAAAGAAAAGACTGCAGCTGAGACTTCACCCCTCTTCTTCCCTCCCTCGCCCCCCTTCCTTTACCATCCATCTCTCCCCTCCTTTTCTGCCCTCTCCCCTCCCTCCTTTTCTGCCCTCCACCCCCCTTTCCCTCTCTCGCTCTACCCCCCTTGCCCCCCCCTCCTTCCCTCCTTCCCCCCTCCTTTTCATCCCTCTCCCCTTCCTATTCCTCCCTCCCCCCTCCGTTCATAGACCCCTCCCCCTCATTTTCCTCCCCATCCCCCTTCTTTTCACCCCTCTCCCTCCTTTTCTCTACAAATTTCTCCTGCCTCTCCCACTCCTTTTCCTCCCCCTCTCCCCCCTTTTCCATCCTTCTCCCTTCCTTTTCTTCCCTCTTCTATCCCCCCCCCATTTTCATCCCTCTCTCTCTCTCCTCCCTCCGTTTCCTCCCTCACCCCTTCCTTTTTCCTCCCTCTACCCCTCATTTCCCATCCCTATCTTCCCCTTATTTCCTCCCTCTCTCCACCCCTTTCATCCTCCCTCTCTCCCTGCCTCCTTTCATCCCTCTCTCCCCTCCTTTTCATCCCCCTCCCCATCCTTTCCTCCCTCACCCCTTCCTTTTTCCTCCCCCTCCCCCTTCTTTTCATCCCTCTCTCCCCCTCCTTCATCCCTCCCCCCTCCTTTTCCATCCCTATCTTCCCCTCCTTTCCCCCCTCTGCCCCCCTCCTTTCCTCCCAGTCCTTTTCCTCCCCCTCCTTTCATCCCTCTCTCCACCCCTTTCATCCTCCCTCTCTCCCTCCTTTCCTCCCCCTCCATCCCCTCATCTCAAAATCCAAACCCCTCCAGCTAAAATTTGCCAAATATGCACTAATCTATGAGGGGTGTCAGGGCCGACAGACTGAACTTTAAATATGCTGTCAGGTCATTGAAGCAGTAATAATGTGAACAAAACAGAATAACAGAATAGGGACTCGACATGTCGTCATTGTCTTACAATGACACGCTCAGTGTGTGTGTGTGTGTGTGGGTGGGTGTGGGTGTGAAGGGAGGAAACGGGCACCCTGGAGGTTTGAACCTGCGCCTGCCATGATAGAGAGAACGAAAGAGTGATCCTTTGAAGAGAAATAAATAAAGACTCTCGACTCACTGAACCAGACCTCATAATCTCACCATTCAGTCAGTCACAACCACTCTCTTATGCGTATAGTCTAAGTGATCCACAACTAATTAAAACCATAGGCTGTAAATTATTCTGAGATAATTAGCATCAGTAGTCTAGCTTATTTGCATATCTCTTTCTTTAATTCATGTTTATCATTTGTGATAAACAAAGATTACTTTACCAGCTTAAATACATTTATATAATCCCAAAATAACACCTAGCCTATATCAATCATTATTATAATATCTGTCTCTGCTATAGAATGCATGTCTGCTACCATGATGTCCTAAAAGTCTGGTCCTATGTGGCTCAGTTGGTAGCGCACTTGCGACGCCAGGGTTGTGGATCCGATTCCCATGGGGCACTACTATGAAACGAAAGTATGAAAATGTATGCACTCACTATTGTAAAATCGCTCGTCTGCTAAAATATTAAAATAATATACCTGCACTGATATGTGACTAGACTGCATAGACATTAGCATCTCAGAGAACGTTTTTTTGTCCCACACTTCTATATATAAAGTTTCGTCTGGTATCATTAGAATTCACATCAGTAGGCCAAATGTGTGATAGAAAGAGATCCATTTAAATTGTGGAATCGAACATGTGGTACATCAGTTCGCAGCCAGACTAGCTGGTCAATATGACTAGGTTCAAACGTGACACATGTAGGCTAGGCTACTTATTGGTATGACTGGGTTAGGTAGTTAAGCTAAAACATATGTATTACCGCGACGTGTTATTATGTAGACGTAATAAGTATCCATTGAAATCGATGCAGCGGCTTGATGCCGCAAGTGTACCGTTATTCGGTGTAGAATAAAGGAATACCGCTAAAACACACACAATAGAACGAGGAAACAAAAAACTGATGAACTCGGCAATGGCGTGAACAGCAACAAAGAAGAAAGAGACAGAGAGGCTTTTGAATTGAATTGAGAGAGGGGTTGGGCAAAACGCTTACCTTTCACAGTTAGCAGCGAAACCACTAGAAAGAGCGACCACGCCGAACATTTCTTCATGTTTGAGATTTGTTGTTCCGGCGTTGTATCGAGACTGGTTCTGAAGCGAGTGATAAAATAAAGTTACACTGTAACGACAAATCGATGTATCTTCTTATCTCGCTGCCTGCTTGCTACAATGTAGCGAATTGTTGGGCGTTGAGCCGCTTGACAGCCTATTTTGATCCTAAAAAATCTTTGTTTGGCGGCGCCTGTGCGACAGTGGTGAACAGTTGGCTGCAACTGAACGGAAAGTCTGCAGTGAGAATGAGAGTAGTGCCGCTGTGCGCATGTGGAGAAACGAGAGAGCGGTCGGTAGGCGCAGCAGGTACAGCGAGAATCACATTACAGTGGTGGTGTAGGGCGGTTCCTCTCCGTTTTTACAGAGGCAGACAGCAGACAGACATACAGACAGAGAGAGAGAGACACAGTGGTGATTTAGTGAGGGTGTGAAGGCTAATAGACAATGCATGATGTTGAACTTTCATTAGCCTACAGCTATTACACAGACAGACAGGCAGACAGAATGGTGATGATTTAAATACAGTTATATCTAAAATCTCTATGATGAATAATACGGTCTCACCATATTGGCCTCTAGGCTTTAAAGGGTGTGTAATACAATGCATGATGTACAAGTTCAATGTACATTTTAGTCATTTAGCTGACACTCATATCAAGAGCAATTAGGGCCAAGGGCCTTGCTCATGGGCACATAGACAGATGTGTGTAGCGAGGCTACCTGCCACCCCATTACAATTACCCTACAGGTACAGACTACAGCTGCTTAGCCAGAGGCGTCGGGTGATGAGGAGGGTATAACCTCAGAGGCCTCAAAGACTGTTGTTCACATGAGGTCGTAATGCATGCATAATGACATAATGACCTTCAGTTGGCTATTGTAGCTTATTCGGGCAAGAGGTAGCCATATTAGACCAACATTGAAATCAGAATGAAATACAGTTGAAGTCGGAAGTTTACATACACCTTAGCCAAATACATTTAAACTCAGTTTTTCACAATTCCTGACATTTAATCCTAGTAAAAATGCCCTGTCTTAGGTCAGTTAGGATCACCACTTTATTTTCGGAATGTGAAATGTCAGAATAATAGTAGAGAGAATTATTCATTACAGCTTTTATTTCTTTCATCACATTCACAGTGGATCAGAAGTTTACATACACTCAATTAGTATTTGGTAGCATTGCCTTTAAATTGTTTAACTTGGGTCAAACGTTTCAGGTAGCCTTCCAAAAGCTTCCCACAATAAGGGGTGAATTTTGGCCCATTCCTCCTGACAGAGCTGGTGTAACTGAGTCAGGTTTGCAGGCTTCCTTGCTCGCACAAGCTTTTTCAGTGCTGCCCACACATTTTCTATAGGATTGAGGTCAGGGCTCCAATACCTTGACTTTGTTGTCCTTAAGCCATTTTGCCACAACTTTGGAAGTATGCTTGGGGTCATTGTCCATTTGGAAGACCCATTTGCGACCAAGCTTTATCTTCCTGACTGATGTCTTGAGATGTTGCTTCAATATATCCACATAATTTTCTACCCTCATGATGCCATCTATTTTGTGAAGTGCACCAGTCCCTTCTGCAGAAAAACACCCCCACAACATGATGCTGCCACCTCCATGCTTCACGGTTGGGATGGTGTTCTTCGGCTTGCAAGCATCCCCCTTTCTCCTCCAAACACAACGATGGTCATTATGGCCAAACAGTTCTATTTTTGTTTAATCAGACCAGAGGACATTTCTCCAGAAAGTATGATCTTTGTCCCCATGTGCAGTTGCAAACCATAGTATGGCTTTTTTATGGTGGTTTTGGAGCAGTGGCTTCTTCCTTGCTGAGCCGCCTTTCAGGTTATGTCGATATAGGACTCGATTTACTGTGGATATAGATACTTTTGTACCTGTTTCCTTCAGCATCTTCACAAGGTCCTTTGCTGTTGTTCTGAGCGGTTTGTTGGCTGCGTGGTCCCATGGTGTTTATACTTGCGTACTATTGTTTGTACAGATGAACGTGGTACCTTCAGGCGTTTGAAAATTGCTCCCAAGGATGAACCAGACTTGTGGAGGTCTACAATTGTTTTTCTGAGGTCTTGGCTGATTTCTTTTGATTTCCCCATGATGTCAAGCAAAGTGGCACTGAGTTTGAAGGTAGGCCTTGAAATACCTCCAATTGACTCAAATGGTGTTAATTAGCCTAGCAGAAGCTTCTAAAGCCATGACATCGTTTTCTGGAATTTTCCAAGCTGTTTAAAGGCACAGTCAACTTAGTGTATGTAAACTTCTGACCCACTGGAATTGTGATACAGTGAATTATAAGTGAAATAATCTGTCTGTAAACAATTGTTGGAAAAATGACTTGTGTCGTGCAGAAAGTATATGTCCTAACCGACTTGCCAAAACTATAGTTTGTTAACAAGAAATTTGTGGAGTGTTTGTAAAACGAGTTTTAATGACTCCAACCTAAGTGTATGTAAACTTCCGACTTCAACTGTAGATGTGCTAAAATAGAATAGAATACAATACCATACAATAGAATGGGTTAAAATGAACTGTTGAAAGAAAGGGAGAGTAAGAAGGGAGCCTTCTGACTCACTGTCTGGTTGCATTTTCTCCTTTTCCTGAATGGTCTATTGATAGATCAGTCCTGACAGATATCTGTCTAGCCTTGTCTCACAGCTTGATCATATGCCTTAGTCTCCTGTAGAATGGAATAAATATAGGCTACTTTATAAATTTCCCAGGGGGAATTAGTTTGATATAGGCTACCATGTATTTGTCGCATATAAAATCACATAATTAAATCATAACATTGTTACCTCCAAACATGATTAAATCCCCAGACTAAAATCACAACAAAGTCTCTGATGATTGATTCTGCTTGATCCCTCACATTGATTTGACTAATTGACTAAATTCATTGATTGATAAATTAAATTGATTGATAAATTCCTTCTATCATTTAATCTTTCATTACTATCTCTTCTAACATAAAGGTTTCAAACTCACTTCATCAGACATGTGACCATAATTATTTCTCCTGATACAGTATACAGTACCAGTCAAAAGTTTGGACACATCTACTCATTCAAGGGTTTTTCTTTATCTTTACTATTTTCCACATTGTACAATAATAGTGAAGACATTAAACTATGAAATAACACATATGGAATCATGTAGTAACCAAAACAGTGTTAAAAAAATCAAAATATATTTTAAAATTGAGATTCTTCAAAGTAGCCACCCTTTACCTTGATGACAGCTTTGCACACTCTTGGCATTCTCTCAACCAGCTTCCCCTGGAATGCTTTTCCAATAGTCTTGAAGGATTTCACACATATGCTGAGCACTTGTTAGCTGCTTTTCCTTCACTCTGCGGTCCAACTCATCCCAAACCATCTCAATTAGTTTGAGTATGGGTGATTGTGGAGGCCAGGTCATCTGATGTAGATACCTAGGTGTCTGGTTGGACTGTAAACTCTCCTTCCATACTCACATTAAGCATCTCCAATCCAAAATTAAATCTATAATCGGCTTCCTATTTCGCAACAAAGCATCCTTCACTCATGCTGCCAACATACCCTCGTAAAACTGACTATCCTACCAATCCTTGACTTCAGCGATGTCATTTACAAAATAGCCTCCAACACTCTACTCAGCAAATTGGATGCAGTCTACCGTTTTGTCACCAAAGCCTCATATCTTACCCACCACTGCGACCTGTATGCTCTCGTTGGCTGGCCCTCACTTCATATTCGTCGCCAAACCCACTGGCTCCAGGTCATCTATAAGACTTTGCCCCACCTTATCTCAGCTCACTAGTCACCAGAGCAGCACCCACCTGTAGCATGCGCTCCAGCAGTTCTATTTCACTGGTCACCCCCAAAGCCAATTCCTCCTTTGGCCGCCTTTCCTTCCAGTTCTCTGCTGCCAATGACTGGAACGAATTGCAAAAATCACTGAAGCTGAAGACTCATATCTCCCTCACTAAATATAAGCACCAGCTGTCAGAGCAGCTCACAGATCACTGCATCTGTACATAGCACATCTGTAAATAACCCATCCAACTACCTCATCCCCATACTGTTTTAATTTTTTTGCTACTTTGCACCCCATTATCTCTACTTGCACATTAATCTTCTGCACATCTATCACTCCAGTGTTTAATTGCTAAATTGTAATTATTTTGCCACTATGGCCTATTTATTGCCTTACCTCCCTTATCTTACCTCATTTGCACACACTGTAGATATACTTTTTTTCATATTGTGTTATTGACTGTATGTTTGTTTATTCCATGTGTAACTCTGTGTTGTTGTTTGTGTTGCACTGCTTTGCTTTCTCTTGGCCAGGTCGCAGTTGTAAATGAGAACTTGTTCTCAACTGGCCTACCTGGTTAAATAAAGGTGAAATAAAACATTTAAAAAAAATGAACTCTCCTTCTTGGTCAAATAGCCCTTAAACAGCCTGAAGGTGTGTTTGGTCATTGTCCTGTTTAAAAACAAATGATAGTCCCACTAAGCGCAAACCAGATGGGATGGCGTATAGCTGCAGAATGCTGTGGTAGCCATGCTGGTTAAAAGTGCCTTGAATTGTAAATAAATCACTGACAGTTTCACCAGCAAAACACCCCCACACCTCCTCCTCGCTTCACGGTGGGAACCACACATGTGGAAATCATCCTTTCACCTACTCTGCATCTCACAAAGAAACGGCGGTTGGAACCGAAAATCACAAATTTGGAATCATCAAACCAAAGGACAGATTTCCACCGGTCTAATGTCCATTGCTCGTGTTTCTTGGCCCAAGCAAGTCTCTTCTTATTATTGGTGTACTTTAGTAGTGGTTTCTTTGCAGAAATTCGACCATGAAGGTCTGATTCACGCAGTCTCCTTTGAACAGTTGATGTTGAGATGTTTCTGTTACTTGAACTCTGTGAGGCATTTATTTGGGGTGCAATTTCTGAGGCTGGTAACTCTAATGAACTTATCCTCTGCAGCAGAGGGAACTCTGGCTCTTCCATTTCTGTGGCGGTCCTCATGAGAGCCAGTTTCATCATAGTGCTTGATGGTTTTTGTGACTGCACTTGAAGTAACTGACCTTCATGTCTTAAAATAATGATGGACTGTCCTTTCTCTTCGCTTATTTGAGTTGTTCTTGCCATAATATGGACAAAGTATTTTACCAAATCTTCTGTATACAACCCCTACCTTGTCACAACACAACTGATTGGTTCAAACACGCTAAGAAGTAAAGAAAGTCAACAAATTAACTTTTAACATGGCAAACCTGTTAATTGAAATGCATTCCCGAGTGACTACCTCATGAAGCTGGTTGAGAGAATGCCAAGCGTGTGCAAAGCTGTCATCAAGGCAAAGGGTGGCTACTATGGAGAATCTCAAATATAAAATATATTTAGATTTTTGTGGTTACGGCATGATTCCATATGTGTTATTTCATATTTCATATTTTTGATGTTTTCACTATTATTCTATAATGTAGAAAATAGTAAGAGAGAAGACCTTGAATGAGTAGGTGTGTCCAAACTTGTGACTGGTACTGTAAGTATTCAGACCCTTTACTATGAGACTCGAAATTGAGCTCAGGTGCATCCTGTTTCCATTGATCATCCTTGAGATGTTTCTACAACTTGGAGTCCACTTGTGGTAAATTTTATTGAGTGGACATGACTTGGAAAGGCACACACCTGTCTATACAAGGTCCCACAGTTGACAGTGCATGTCAGAGCAAAAACCAAGCAATGAGGTCGAAGAAATTGTCCGTAGAGCTCCAAGACGGGATTGTGTCGAGGCACAGATCTGGGGAAGGGTACCAAAAATGTCCGCAGCATTGAAGGTGCAAGAACACAGTGGCCTCCATCATTCTTAAATGGAAGAAGTTTGGAACCACCAAGATTCTTCCTAGAGCTGGCCACCTGGCCAAACTGAGCAATTGTGGGAGAAGGGCCTTGTTCAGAGAGATGACCAAGAACCTGAGGGTCACTCTGACAGAGCTCTAGAGTTCCTCTGTGGAGATGGGAGAACCTTCCAGAAGGACAACCATCACCAATCAGGCCTTTATGGTAGTGTGGCCAGACAGAAGCTACTCCTCAGTATAAGGCACATGACAGCCCAATTTGATTGTGTCAAAAGGCACCTAAAGACTCTCAGACCATGAGAAACAAGATTCTCTGGTCTGATGAAACCAAGATTGAACTCTTTGGCCTGAATGCCAAGCGTCACGTCTGGAGGAAACCTGGCACCTCCCTACGGTGAAGCATGGTGGTGGCAGCATCATGCTGTGGGGATGTTTTTCAGCTGCACTTTTTTGGTTACTACATGATTCCATATGTGTTATTTCATAGTTTTGATGTCTTCACTATTATTCTACTACATTTTGGAAAATAGTACAAATAAAGAAAAACCCTGGAATGAGTAGGTGTGTCCAAACTTTTGACTGGTACTGTATATTGGCAACATTTTAATTACCTTTCTATTAACTCCAATGCAATGATTTGGCACAAAATAACAAATGTATCTTATCAGTTACCTACTACCTATTTGTATTTATGTATTTATGTATTCTTCATTAGCATTAACAGGACCAATGAAAATGGAAGTAACATGGTGCCTTTAAAACAAGTAGAAAGAGTCTAGACGTATTCAGGTGAGGTGTAAAAACCCAGGAGGCTACACCCAAACAGGCCTCTATACTGAGAATGTTCAGCACAGACTTCTATACTGAGGATGTTCAGCACAGGCCTCTATACTGAGGATGTTCAGCACAGGCCTCTATACTGAGGATGTTCAGCAGAGGCCTCTATACTGAGGATGTTCAGCACAGACTTCTATACTGAGGATGTTCAGCACAGGCCTCTATACTGAGGAGGTTCAGCACAGACTTCTATACTGAGGATGTTCAGCACAGGCCTCTATACTGAGAATGTTCAGCACAGGCCTCTATACTGCGGATATTAAGCACATGCCTCTATACTGAGGATGTTCAGCAGAGGCCTCTATACTGAGGATGTTCAGCACAGGCTTCTATACTGAGGATGTTCAGCACAGACTTCTATACTGAGGATGTTCAGCACAGGCCTCTATACTGAGAATGTTCAGCACAGGCCTCTATACTGAGGATGTTAAGCACAGGCCTCTATACTGAGGATGTTCAGCACAGGCCTCTATACTGAGGATGTTCAGCAGAGGCCTCTATACTGAGGATGTTCAGCACAGACTTCTATACTGAGGATGTTCAGCAGAGGCCTCTATACTGAGGATGTTCAGCACAGGCCTCTATACTGAGGATGTTCAGCAGAGGCCTCTATACTGAGGATGTTCAGCACAGACTTCTATACTGAGGATGTTCAGCACAGGCCTCTATACTGAGGAGGTTAAGCACAGACTTCTATACTGAGGATGTTCAGCACAGGCCTCTATACTGAGAATGTTCAGCACAGGCCTCTATACTGAGGATGTTCAGCAGAGGCCTCTATACTGAGGATGTTCAGCACAGGCCTCTATGCTGAGGATGTTCAGCACATACTTCTATACTGAGGATGTTCAGCACAGGCCTCTATACTGAGGATGTTCAGCACAGGCCTCTATAGTGAGGATGTTCAGCACAGACCTCTATACTGAGGATGTTCAGCACAGGCCTCTATACTGAGGATGTTCAGCACAGGTCTCTATACTGAGGATGTTCAGCACAGGCCTCTATACTGAGGATGTACAGCACAGACCTCTATACTGAGAATGTTCAGCACAGACCTCTATACTGAGGATGTTCAGCACAGGCCTCTATACTGAGGATGTTAAGCACAGGCCTCTATACTGAGGATGTTCAGCACAGGCCTCTATACTGAGGATGTTCAGCACAGGCCTCTATACTGAGGATGTTCAGCACAGGCCTCTATACTGAGGATGTTCAGCACAGGCCTCTATACTGAGGATGTTCAGCACAGGCCTCTATACTGAGGATGTTCAGCACAGGCCTCTATACTGAGGATGTTCAGCACAGGCCTCTATAGTGAGGATGTTCAGCACAGGCCTCTATACTGAGGATGTTCAGCACAGACCTCTATACTGAGGATGTTCAGCACAGACCTCTATACTGAGAATGTTCAGCACAGGCCTCTATACTGAGGATGTTAAGCACAGGCCTCTATACTGAGGATGTTAAGCACAGGCCTCTACTGAGGATGTTCAGCACGGGCCTCTATACTGAGGATGTTCAGCACTGGCCTCTATACTGAGGATGTTCAGCACGGGCCTCTATACTGAGGATGTTCAGCAGAGGCCTCTATACTGAGGATGTTCAGCACAGGCCTCTATAGTGAGGATGTTCAGCACAGACTTCTATACTGAGGATGTTCAGCAGAGGCCTCTATACTGAGGATGTTCAGCACAGACTTCTATACTGAGGATGTTCAGCACAGGCCTCTATACTGAGGAGGTTCAGCACAGACTTCTATACTGAGGATGTTCAGCACAGGCCTCTATACTGAGGATGTTCAGCACAGGCCTCTATACTGAGGATGTTAAGCACAGGCCTCTATACTGAGGATGTTCAGCAGAGGCCTCTATACTGAGGATGTTCAGCACAGGCTTCTATACTGAGGATGTTCAGCACAGGCTTCTATACTGAGGATGTTCAGCACAGGCCTCTATACTGAGAATGTTCAGCACAGGCCTCTATACTGAGGATGTTAAGCACAGGCCTCTATACTGAGGATGTTCAGCAGAGGCCTCTATACTGAGGATGTTCAGCACAGGCCTCTATACTGAGGATGTTCAGCAGAGGCCTCTATACTGAGGATGTTCAGCACAGACTTCTATACTGAGGATGTTCAGCACAGGCCTCTATACTGAGGAGGTTCAGCACAGACTTCTATACTGAGGATGTTCAGCACAGGCCTCTATACTGAGAATGTTCAGCACAGGCCTCTATACTGAGGATGTTAAGCACAGGTCTCTATACTGAGGATGTTCAGCAGAGGCCTCTATACTGAGGATGTTCAGCACAGGCCTCTATGCTGAGGATGTTCAGCACATACTTCTATACTGAGGATTTTCAGCACAGGCCTCTATACTGAGGATGTTCAGCACAGGCCTCTATACTGAGGATGTTCAGCACAGACCTCTATACTGAGAATGTTCAGCACAGGCCTCTATACTGAGGATGTTCAGCACAGGCCTCTATACTGAGTATCTTCAGCACAGGCCTCTATACTGAGGATGTTCAGCACAGGCCTCTATACTGAGGATGTTCAGCACAGGCCTCTATACTGAGGATGTTCAGCACAGGCCTCTATACTGAGGATGTTCAGCACAGGCCTCTATACTGAGGATGTTCAGCACAGGCCTCTATACTGAGGATGTTCAGCACAGGCCTCTATACTGAGAATGTTCAGCACAGGCCTCTATACTGAGGATGTTCAGCACAGGCCTCTATACTGAGAATGTTCAGCACAGGCCTCTATACTGAGGATGTTCAGCACAGGCCTCTATACTGAGGATGTTCAGCACAGGCCTCTATACTGAGGATGTTCAGCAGAGGCCTCTATACTGAGGATGTTCAGCACAGGCCTCTATGCTGAGGATGTTCAGCACATACTTCTATACTGAGGATGTTCAGCACAGGCCTCTATACTGAGGATGTTCAGCACAGGCCTCTATACTGAGGATGTTCAGCACAGACCTCTATACTGAGAATGTTCAGCACAGGCCCCTATACTGAGGATGTTCAGCACAGACTTCTATACTGAGAATGTTCAGCACAGGCCTCTATACTGAGGATGTTCAGCACAGGCCTCTATACTGAGTATCTTCAGCACAGGCCTCTATACTGAGGATGTTCAGCACAGGCCTCTATACTGAGGATGTTCAGCACAGGCCTCTATACTGAGGATGTTCAGCACAGGCCTCTATACTGAGGATGTTCAGCACAGGCCTCTATACTGAGGATGTTCAGCACAGGCCTCTATACTGAGGATGTTCAGCACAGGCCTCTATACTGAGGATGTTCAGCACAGGCCTCTATACTGAGGATGTTCAGCACTAACAATGTGGTTAGTATATACCCTGAGCCCTGCTCTGAGAGGCCATGGGCTGGTTCTGCTGCACTATTGGCACAAGGGAACAAGGGAACAAGGGAACAATTGGTCAACATCTTAAAAATCATGTCAGTCATCTTGCTTTCAGTTTGGCTTCAGAATAACTGGATAATTGTTTTCTCCTGAAACAAGAAACATGTATAATAGAAAAATGTATATGTTAAAACATATCTAAAATATATTAAAAAAGAGAGACAACTCCAGGCCTTGAGGGCTATTGTTCTGCTTGGTTTTCAGGACTTTTTAACGATCAATTAATGTAATTGATTGGTTTGATAGTCTAAACACCGGTTGCCATGTTGAAATCAATCTCTGATTAAATGTCAAGGATAAAAATCCACAAACACTACTGCAGCCTATGAACCCCTCCTTTAAAGGATAGTCCATTCAAAAGAATGACAATCAACATACACTGTTGAGCTTAAGGACTGGATATGAAATCAACATACACTGTTGAGCTTAAGGACTGGATATGAAATCAACATACACTGTTGAGCTTAAGGACTGGATATGAAATCAACATACACTGTTGAGCTTAAGGACTGGATATGAAATCAACATACACTGTTGAGCTTAAGGACTGGATATGAAATCAACATACACTGTTGAGCTTAAGGACTGGATATGAAATCAACATACACTGTTGAGCTTAAGGACTGGATATGAAATCAACATACACTGTTGAGCTTAAGGACTGGATCTGAAATCAACATACACTGTTGAGCTTAAGGTCTGGATATGAAATCAACATACACTGTTGAGCTTAAGGACTGGATATGAAATCAACATACACTGTTGAGCTTAAGGACTGGATATGAAATCAACATACACTGTTGAGCTTAAGGACTGGATCTGAAATCAACATACACTGTTGAGCTTAAGGTCTGGATATGAAATCAACATACACTGTTGAGCTTAAGGACTGGATATGAAATCAACATACACTGTTTTAGCTTAAGGTCTGGATCTGAAATCAACATACACTGTTGAGCTTAAGGACGGGATATGAAATCAACATACACTGTTGAGCTTAAGGTCTGGATATGAAATCAACATACACTGTTGAGCTTAAGGACGGGATATGAAATCAACATACACTGTTGAGCTTAAGGACTGGATATGAAATCAACATACACTGTTGAGCTTAAGGTCTGGATATGAAATCAACATACACTGTTGAGCTTAAGGTCTGGATATGAAATCAACATACACTGTTGAGCTTAAGGTCTGGATATGAAATCAACATACACTGTTGAGCTTAAGGTCTGGATATGAAATCAACATACACTGTTGAGCTTAAGGACTGGATATGAAATCAACATACACTGTTGAGCTTAAGGACTGGATCTGAAATCAACATACACTGTTGAGCTTAAGGACAAATTCTGAAGGACCCCTCCTTTCAAGGGATAGTTCACTCGAAAGTTCTTCTGACCATTTTCCTCAAATGAGCACATTCTGTTCTGAAGGTCTGCAAGTTTCAGTCTCAAATGAATGAGAAATATATATAGGCACCATCTAACTCAAGTTTATTAAATGATTACAACATAGCAATTATCCAACAGTGATTATTGAAATAATTTGTAGGCCTACCAACTCTAATACACTATACATTTTCTCACTACATATAAGGTAGAATACAAAACTGTAGTTAAATGAATCATTTTATTAGGAATATCCATCCCTTATAAGTGCAATGACTTGACAGGTGTCCACAGATCTGTATCTGTAGCCTAGTGTCCTATTTTAACCTTTCACCTGAGAAAGAAAGCTGTTTCATAACGTCTAAAAACCCCTCCAATTGAACCTTTATATGTTAGCATACATACCGTACCCATATGTACTACTGCACACACAGCCAACCTTCCTCACCCAATGAATTTCTCTTTATACTACTCTGAAACTTTTCTCAGCGGCTCTTTTTCAAAGGCGTGGGTATGACAAGGCCTCATTGTCGACCAATCACCAACGAGAAACCCGTAAAGTGTGTAGAGCAGCGTCCAATCAGCAGTTTGGGAGGCTGTTTTGAACCGATCCGGCCGCTAGCCAATCAGGCCGTTCTCGCATTGAGCTAGCGCGAGGCTGTCTACATATGGATAGAGAAGACAGGAGAAAGGCGAGACTGTAGGATTCCAGAATCCAGACTGACTTGACTGCTGCTTAACAATACAGGTACGTTACTTGTTATAACGATAATAACATTGCATTATTTTTTACTACCACCATTTGAATAACTTATAATATTTACTTGTGTTAAATTATATGGTTATTTTAATAATTTGAAGTGAGATTATGTTATTGTTAAGTCTTTCTGTGGTATTTTAGTGCAATTATAGTTTAAATGTGCTTAGATGTTATTCATTTTGCAGGCAAATAGTGTTTGATAATTTTTCTCCCCATAATGTGTGATTTATTGTGGTATTGACAGAAATCTGCTGAAAATGGCCTTGATCTATTTTAATATTGTTTACACGGTCATTTATCATAAAGAAAATTAACATTTCACTGTTGTCTCATGGACTCTGTTTTTTCCCGATTTTTAAAGTAACCAAAAGTTATTAAACTGTAATTTTCTGAGGCTTGTATTCCTCACACGCATCGCTGCTGTGTGTAACACTGTGAATATGGCTGGCTATAGCCTGTCTACGAATAGCACTGTTCTTCTATTGCGACCCAATTTCGATGTCATCTACATAAATAATCATACATTTTCAGAATAAACGTTTGTTTTCCGCTGAACTCTTTTATCTCTATTCAACAATGTAAAGAAAATGTTAATGTCATCGTCGAAAAGCTGTTTTTGAGATTTGTTATCGCCCTTAGTCAAATGATTGCTCTCACCATGTAGTAAAATGGCTGGCGATTTAAACCATTGAGGAAAGGCAGCGCTAACGCAGAGAAGGGACGGGGAATTGTTGGAGAAAAACAAATTACCTACGGACGAAAAATACTGCACTTTTTCGTTTTCCATTCGAAATGTTTATCTCTATCTTTCTGCATTAAAGTATTTTTATTTTCCCCTTTTTATTCATTTTCGCAACTTCTCGATTGCAGCAGGATGGCTGGCGCACTGTCTTTGTTACCGAGAGCAATGCACCAAGCGACAGTCAGGGGTATAACTTCAGAAAACAGTGAAATGTCACGAAATACGAAATGACAGTTTTAATATTTTAACCCGAATAAAAATAACGGTCTTTGTTTTATCTGACTACGTTGTTTTGTTTTTAATTAGCGGTCACATTTAGTCGTTATAGCTCTTGGAACCGGAGGGGGGTGTGTATCGCTTTGTTACATAGTCAACCCCGTAAGCCTTCCCCTCGCTCTACAGAAGCCATTTTATTCAATGGGAGCTCCAGCGAGGAACAGCACTCTCTTCGCCTGTATAGCAGCCACACTACCCAATACTAGGCGCTATGAACAGGGACTGAAAGCTACCGTACGGAGCGGGGAATTAAAACCCGAAAAAGTAATAACATTTCTGGCAAAGTAAGATTGAAATAGGCAAGAAGGTGGAAAATAAACAGGAGTTTCTCTCATGAGGACGCATTTCACAAAATGGAAGATGAATAATTCGCGTTGATGACCTCTCTATTTTTCTCTGTATGTGTAGTTGAAGCTTCTCATTCTATCGCAACATAGTAACTAGTCGTAGCGCTCCCTATACTATAGCTGCTATGAAGCAAGTAGAGTTCGCGTTGCGTTGGATGCAATGGAGTAAAGTTTACAGAGCTAAAAAATATGAAAATAAAATGCAGAAAATGGCTAATGACAAGGAGATGGGCGGTGGCGAGGGGAGAATATGGTGGGGGCTTTCTTATTTGATTGAGATTTTAATGAGGGTGTTTTGTAAAAATGCTCATTTACTTTGTAGATTAGAATTCGATTATTTTCCAAAATTGAATTTATATCTAAGTATCAATTCACATTCCCAAGAATGAAATTTCTCAAATAGCCTAGTTAGATCTAGATTATAATTACATTATTTTCCAAAATTGAATTTATATCTAAGTATCAATTCACATTCCCAAGAATGAAATTTCTCAAATAGCCTAGTTAAATCATTTAAAGTATTTTTGAGAAATGAAAATAAAAACCTTACACTTTGAATAATGTATTGGTATTCCATTGTAATTACATAGTAAAAATAGACATTACAACAGCACACAGTCTCATAGCCACATTTCCTTAATTCCATATAATTTCCTTAAATCCCAATTTTCCTCCATTCTAAGACTCCTTGGCCAATTCCACATCTTCTCCCGTGTCACACCTACAGAATGCAAATGCATTCCAACCAATTCTTATTCTAGATCTAATTGGAATTCATTCTAATTCTAAAACTGATTCTTATTCTAGAACTCCTTCTCAATGCTAATTCCCTTGTTCCCTTCTATGGTTCCACCACCTACCATAATAATCCAAATTTATTTCACTTTTATAGCACTTTTCATTATATAAAGAATCTCAAAGCTCTTTAAAGCAACACAAAAAAGACAAGCAATTTAGAAAACAACAACATAATACATGAGATAGAATGTCATGAGAGGGTTGTAAAGTTCATGGTTTGAGTGGTCTTTGGAGGGAGGTGTCCGAAGCACTATGTCATCAAGGTGGTTTGCCGTTAATGTGAAGTTGACCTTCAACAGTGGTCAATGATGTTAAATTAATCTGTTGGGTGTTGTGTAATCACATTATGTCTGAATTAATTTGTCAATAAAGACCACAGTTAGTCTCCAACATGAATTGTGTTTGACTCTCCATTCACAAATGTCATCAAATATTTATTGAAATATTCATTAAAACGAACATGCCATGGTCAATGTGCTTTGGCACTTGCATCACCTGATAAAAAAATAGTATGCAGGTACACTTTCCCAGAAGAAAATCAAACCACAACATTGAATTAACCCATTTTCATCTTCTCTCCACTCTCACCAGATTACTGACCCAATCAACCAATTAACCAATCAACGAGTTCCAGACCGCAGCTAGGCCCCGCCCAGTGACCAGGATGGCTAAAGGCACTCCAGGGAAGCCCAAAGGCAAGATGTCCTCCTACGCCTACTTCGTTCAGACCTGCCGTGAGGAGCACAAGAAGAAGACCCCTGAGATACCTGTCAACTTCGCTGAGTTCTCCAAGAAGTGCTCCGGAAGATGGAAGGTGAGGAATGGATGGATGGATAAATACTTTATTGGTCCCTGAAGGACAATTAATAACCATTTGTAGTTAGTTATCACGATGAAGTTGATTGATTGATTGGTGACATATGTTTTTTATGCAAAAAAAAATATTTTCACATCTTATTTCACAGTTATAGAGATGAGATAATGAGGATGATGGGATTGAGATTATTAACTAGCATGGCGCGTAGTGTTGCCTGGCCAATACATCACACTACGCAGCCCGCACAAATGGTTATTGAAACAGATTGAGTTCATTGAGTTTAACCAAAATTAAATTAAATTAATCTTTTGCTCCCAAATCTATTGTTCCCCTAAAGGACAAACTGGGTGGTAGCCTAAAGCTTAAAAATCAAGAACGGCAAGTTATTTGTTAACTAAGGAGCGGTTACATGTTCCTTACTGCAGGTGGCGCAACAAGACCACATATCATGCTGACTTCTTATATTAAATGATAATTAGGCGACCTTCAATAGACCTCTCTGTTTGAATCCGTTTTTTCCCGTATGGTACCAAATGAACACTGCCCACGTGTCCATCTGTTCAAAGTCTATTGCTGGGAATGTTTTAAGTGGTGTAAATGTTGTGATTTTTCCCCCCAGACGATGTCTGGTAAGGAGAAGGGGAAGTTTGACGACATGGCGAAGCAGGATAAGGTGCGTTACGACAACGAGA
This sequence comes from Salvelinus fontinalis, assembly GCF_029448725.1. Lineage (NCBI taxonomy): Eukaryota > Metazoa > Chordata > Actinopteri > Salmoniformes > Salmonidae > Salvelinus > Salvelinus fontinalis. The sequence continues at coordinate 23,995,559 of NC_074700.1, read as the reverse complement.
TGATGCACTTCGCCCCTGGAGGCAAGAAGGGAAGGAAGAAGGACCCCAACGCACCAAAGAGGCCCTCGTACGTACCACACACACAGACTGGCACACACATACATGGATGGAGTCATGCACAGAAAGACAGACCAACCGACAGATAAACAGACACACAAAAACACACACTCCTTCAATCATGTTTTGGTTTTCAGTAAGTATATCAATACACACATCAGACATCACGACACACTAAAATGAAGGAAAAAAATCACAATAATAAATCAAATAATAATTTCTCCACAGCTCCGGTTTCTTCATCTTCTGTGCGGACCACCGGCCCAAGATCAAGGCCCAGCACCCCAGCCTGGGAATCGGGGACGTGGCCAAGAAACTGGGGGAGCAATGGAACAACCTGACTGATGCCACCAAACAGCCCTACCTGATCAAGGCCAACAAACTCAAAGACAAATACCAGAAGGTAAACTAACTTACCTGTGTACTGTATTGTATTGTACCACACACACACACAAAGACAATTACCAGGAAGTAACATTTATATTGATTGATGAATTGATTGGTTACATTACACCTTGTATCTGATATCTGCACCGTTTTACAGTCACACGTTGCACATTTTCACACACACACACACACACACACACACACACACACACACACACACACACACACACACACACACACACACACACACACACACTTCACCCAGGTACGTTATTAAAAACAACCTTCACTTTAATAATAACCTGACAACATCGCTACCGATCAAAACATCTACCAACCAATTCAATTAAATAGAATCCAGTGTGCTTCTGTCACCTGACCCCAAGTGAGAAGCTCCAATTGGACACCAATATCCACCACTGTCGATTAGCTAGTGTAGCCCGGACAACACCCAATGTTGTCCCAGCCAGTCGAATAACACATTTGACTCTCTCCCTCCCCCTCTCCCCCCCCAGGACGTTGCTGACTATAAGTCCGGTAAGGGCAAGGTGGTAGTTCCGACCATGGCAATGGCCCCTAAGCCCATGACGAAGAGTAATATGGACGACGATGATGATGACGACGATGAGGAAGATGAGGAGGAGGAGGATGAGGAGGAGGATGACGAGTAGATCAACTGAGTTCTGTTTTGTGTTTTATTATGATGGTGACGATAATGATGATTATTAAGTAATGCGTTTTCCTTTCCAGTTTGAAATGCGATTTGTAGGGTTAAGAAGAAACACAGGTGATATCTTTTTATGTTCCTTAATGACATTGCTCCGCGCCCTGCCCTCCTTCATTCTATTCCCTCCTTCCAACTCTGTTGTTTTGACGTTGTCACTATGTTCATTTTGTGTTAACTGCTTCTGTAAAGTTCTCTTTGTACATTGTGTTAAGATGTTGAGACTGTACGTTACTATGGCAACTGTGATTGAACTCGAAGTAGATCTCTATTACCCCCCCCCCCCCCCCCAAACAGGTGTGTGTGTGTGCTCATGCTCGTGTGTGTGTGTTTGTGTTACCGTGTCCATCTCACCAGCACTGTCCAGTGTCTTCCTCAAAACCCGCCTAGCATTGTCTCTTTAACAGACTCTATATCGATTCAACGGAGAAGCATTTAAAACCAGTGGTAGCATTGCAGTATATATAAACACCTTTTTGTTTCTGGGATTCGTCCCAAATTACACCCTATTCCTTATATAGTGCACTACTTTTGACTAGGGCCTATAAGGAATCCCATGGAGCTCTGGTTAAAAGTAGTGCACTATATAGGGAATAGTGCGCCATCTGGGACTTTTAAAAAGAATGTGCAAGGTGTTGTGTTACTGTATATGGTTGACTTAGACTTTAGTCCATGTTTTTTATTTTTTTCTGAGGCCGCCAGATGTAAGGTGATTTCTGATTGCACATATCTAGTAGGGGTGGTGTTGCTGTATCTAGGTGGCTGTTTGTGTAGCTGTGTGTTGGTTGTTGCACCAGGAAGTGTTGCCATGGTGAAACTAACTCCCAGTTCAACAGCCTCCCATGTAAACGAACAGTAGTGGCTGGTTAGCTAGTGTATGCTGGCCAACAGTCATTTAATACTATGGTTCAGGGTCGTTTAGTAACTTCCACTACAGTCATATTTTCACTTAGTCATGCATTGATGTCAATGGGAGACAAAGTGAAAATTTGACTGTAGTGAAAGTCAAGATTCGCTCCTTTGAAACCGAGGAGGATGGAAACATCCAAACAACAGTATATAATGGAAACTATCATTTCCTTTTTGGCTAAGTGCATTTTAACCGTTCGTTGTTATAAGATCTCTCATGATGAAAAAAAAAAACGACACAGAGTGAAAAAGCACGACTATTGAAGAAAATAAATCTGTACTTATCTGTATCTAAGATTTTTTCTTTTTTGTATGTTTAGAAAAAGCTATGTTTGGAATTATTATTAAAGTATGACATTTTTACACGTGGTGTTATGTATTAATGATTTTCATTTTGCTGCTTGAAAGTCTCTCTCACCGAAACCTTCTCATCTTGTCACGTGAAACCCCCCAAACACATATCATCATTATTAAACAAGTTGTCTGAATATTATTATAAATCAAAGTGGATCTGCAATAAAGAGAACATACATTTCTCATTGAACTTATACTTTAATATTAGAAGAATGATTGAACTCTGAACTTTACTCCTAGAAGAATGATTAAACGATTTACACCGAGCAGAATGATTGAACTCTGTACTTTACTCCTAGCATAATGAAAAAAACTTCACTCTATTCTTAGAAGAATGATTGAACTCTTTACTCCTAGAAGAATGATTGAACTCTGAACTTTACTCCTAAAATAATGATTAAATGATTTACACCTAGCAGAATGATTGAACTCTGAACTTTACTCCTATGAGAATGATTGAACTCTACTCCCAAAAGAATGATTGAACTCTGTACTTTACTCCTAGAAGAATGATTGAACTCTGTACTTTACTCCTAGAAGAATGATTGAACTCTTTACTCCCAAAAGAATGATTGAACTCTACTCCTAGAAGAATGATTGAACTCTGTACTCCCAAAGAATGATTGAACTCTGTACTCCTAGAAGAATGATTGAACTCTGTACTTTACTCCTAGAAGAATGATTGAACTCTGTACTTTACTCCTAGAAGAATGATTGAACTCTGTACTTTACTCCTAGAAGAATGATTGAACTCTGTACTTTACTCCTAGAAGAATGATTGAACTCTACTCCTATGAGAATGATTGAACTCTGTACTTTACTCCTTGAATAATGATTGAACTCTGTACTTTACTCCTAGAAGAATGATTGAACTCTTTACTCCTAGAAGAATGATTGAACTCTGTACTTTACTCCTAGGAGAATGATTGAACTCTGTACTTTACTCCTAGAAGAATGATTGAACTCTTTACTCCCAAAAGAATGATTGAACTCTGTACTTTACTCCTAGAGAAATGAATAAAATCTTCACTCTATTCTTAGAAGAATGATTGAACTCTTTACTCCTAGAAGAATTATTGAACTCTTTACTCCTAGAAGAATGATTGCTCTGTACTTTACTCCTAGCAGAATGATTGAACTCTACTCCAAGCAGAATGATGGAACTCTGTACTTTACTCCTAGAAGAATTATTGAACTATTTACTCCTAGAAGAATGATTGAACTTTGTACTTCACTCACAGAATAATGAAAAAATATCTTTACTTTATCATCCAGCCAGGATCAGCCAGAGCCAGCCAGCCAGGATCCGCCAGAGCCAGCCAGCCAGGATCCGCCAGAACCAGTCAGCCAGGATCCGCCATCCAGTCCGGAGCTGCCGTCCCTCAGTCCGGAGCTGCCCCTTATCCCGGTGCTGCTCCTTATCCCGGTGATGCCCCTTAATTTAGGTGGGTTTATTTGGAGGGTGGTCATTGAGAGGGGGATACGGAAGCAGGGAGTGATTATGGTGGGATGGGGACCACGCCCAGAGCCTGAGCCGCCACCGTGGACAGATGCCCACCCAGACCCTCCCCTAGACTTTTGGTGGTGCGTCCGGAGTTCGCACCTTGAGGGGGGGGTTCTGTCACGTTCCTGACCTGTTTTCTGTTATTTTTGTATGTGTTTAGTTGGTCAGGACGTGAGTTGAGGTGGGCATTCTATGTTTTGTGTATCTATGTTAAGTGTCAGTGTTAATTGACCTTGTATGGCTCTCAATCAGAGGCAGATGGTTTACGTTTTCCTCTGATTGAGAACCATATATAGGTAGGTTGTTTCACATTGTTTGTTGTGGGTGGTTGTCTTCCGTGTCTGTGTCTGTGCACCACACGGGACTGTTTCGTTTATTATTTTGCAAATTCTCAAGTGTGTTGAGTTTTCGTTTTGTTTAATAAATATCATGTCGTATCACAACGCTGCGCTTTGGTCAGAAGAATGATTGAACTCAGTACTTTACTATTAGAAGAATGATTGAACTCTTTACTCCTAGAAGAATGTTTGAACTCTGTACTTTACTCCTAGAAGAAGAATTGAACTATTTACTCCTAGAAGAATTATTGAACTCTTTACTCCTAGAGGAATGATTGAACTCTGTACTTTACTCCTAGAAAAATGAAAAAAATCTTCACTCTATTCATAGAAGAATGATTGAACTCTTTACTCATAGAATAATGATTGAACTCTTTACTTTACTCCTAGGAGAATGATTGTACTTTACTCCTAGAATAATGAAGAAAATCTTCACTCTATTCTTAGAAGAATGATTGAACTCTTCTCCTAGAAGAATGATTGAGCTCTTTACTCCTAGAAGGATGATCGAACTCTGTACTTTACTCCTAGAAGATTTATTGAACGATTTACTTTAGTCCTAGAAGAATGATTGAACTCTGTACTTTACTCCTAGGAGAATGATTGAAATCTGTTCTTTATTCCGAGGAGAATGATTGAACTCTGTACTTTACTCCTAGCAGAATGATTGAACTCTTTACTCCTAGAAGGATGATCGAACTCTGTACTTTACTCCTAGAAGAATAATTGAACTCTGTACTTTACTCCTTGAATAATGATTGAACTCTGTACTTTACTCTTAGTAGAATGATTGAACTCTTACTCCTAGAAAAATTATTGAACTCTGTACTTTACTCCAAGCAGAATGATTGAACTCTACTCCAAGCAGAATGATGGAAATCTGTACTTTACTCCTAGAAGAATTATTGAACTATTTACTCCTAGAAGAATGATTGAACTCTGTACTTCACTCACAGAATAATGAAACAATATCTTTACTTTACTCCTAGAATATTGATTGAACTTTGTACTTTACTTTTAGAAGAATTATTGAACTCTGTTCTTTATTCCTAGAAGAATTATTGAACTCTGTTCTTTATTCCTAGAAGAATTATTGAACTCTGTTCTTTACTCCGAGGAGAATGATTGAACTCTGTACTTTACTCCTAGCAGAATGATTGAACTCTACTCCAAGCAGAATGATGGAACTCTGTACTTTACTCCTAGAGGAATTATTGAACGATTTACTCCTAGAATAATAATTGAACTCTGTTCTTTACTCCTAGAGGAATTATTGAACAATTTACTCCTAGGAGAATGATTGAACTCTACTCCTAGAAGAATGATTGAACTCTGTACTTTACTCCTAAAATAATGATTGAACTCTGTACTCCTAGAAGAATGATTGAACTCTTTACTCCTAGAAGAATGATTGAACTCTTTACTCCTAGAATAATGAAGAAAATCTTCACTCTATTCTTAGAAGAATGATTGAACTTTACTCCTAGAAGATTTATTGAACGATTTACTTTACTCCTAGGAGAATGATTGAACTCTTTACTCCCAAAAGAATGATTGAACTCTACTCCTAGAAGAATGATTGAACTCTGTACTTTACTCCTAAAAGAATGATTGAACTCTGTACTCCTAGAAGAATGATTGAACTCTTTACTCCTTGAAGAATGATTGAACTCTTTACTCCTAGAATAATTGTCACGATCGTGTGGAGGATTGACGGACCAAAACGCAGCATTTGGAAAATAAGCCATCTTCTTTTATTTTAGAAGAAGGCAAAACGAAAACAAAACACTTACGAACTTAACCAAAACAATAAACGACCGTGAAGCTAATAAAACGTAGTGCACACATAGGCTACAAACGTATAACATAGACAATTACCAACATCAAACGAAAGCCTATAGTTACCTTAAATATGGCTCCCAATCAGAGACAACAGAAATCAGCTGTCTCTAATTGGGAACCTATTCAGGCAACCATAGACTCTCCTAGACAACTACACCAACATAGACACAGCTAGACACATACACTCAACACAAACCCATACAATACACCCAACACCCCCTTTACCATATAACCACCCAAAACCGATAAAACACAAACATTCCCCATGTCACAAACTGACCTAACTAAAATAATAAAGAAAACAAAGAATACTAAGGCCAGGGCGTGACAATAATGAAGAACATCTTCACTCTATTCTTAGAAGAATGATTGAACTCTTTACTCTTAGAAGATTTATTGAACGATTTACTTTACTCCTAGAAGAATGATTGAACTCTGTACTTTACTCCTAGGAGAATTATAAAACTCTGTACTCTACTCCTAGGAGAATGATTGAACTCTGTTCTTTACTACTAGGAGAATGATTGAACTCTTTACTCCTAGAAGAATGATTGAACTCTGTACTTTACTCCTTGAATAATAATTGAACTCTGTACTTTACTCTTAGTAGAATGATTGAACTCTTACTCCTAGAAAAATTATTGAACTCTGTACTTTACTCCAAGCAGAATGATTGAACTCTACTCCAAGCAGAATGATGGAACTCTGTACTTTACTCCTAGAAGAATTATTGAACTATTTACTCCTAGAAGAATGATTGAACTCTGTACTTCACTCACAGAATAATAATTGAACTCTGTGCTTTACTCCTAGAAGAATGATTGAACTCTTTACTCCTAGAAGAATGATTGAACTCTTTACTCCTAGAAGGATGATTGAACTCTGTACTTTACTCCTAGGAGAATGATTGAACTCTGTACTTTACTCCTAGAGGAAGAATTGAACTATTTACTCCTTGAAGAATTATTGAACTCTTTACTCCTAGAATAATTATTGCACTCTTTACTCCTAGAAGAATGATTGAACTCTTTTCTTTACTACTAGGAGAATGATTGAACTCTGTACTTTACTCCTAGAAGATTTATTGAACTATTTACTCCTAGAAGAATGATTGAACTCTGTACTTCACTCATAGAATAATGAAAAAATATCTTTACTTTACTCCTAGAAGAATGATTGAACGCTGTACTTTACTCCTAGAATAATTATTGCACTCTTTACTCCTAGAAGAATGATTGAACTCTTTACTCTTAGAAGAATTATTGACATCTGTTATTTAATCCTAGAAGAATGATTGAACGATTTACTTTACTCCTAGAAGAATGATTGAACTCTGTACTTTAATCCTAGAAGAATGATTGACATATGTTCTTTACTCCTGGAAGCATTATTGAACAATTTACTTTACTCCTAGAAGAATGATTGAACTCTACTCCAAGCAGAATGATGGAACTCTGTACTTTACTCCTAGAGGAATTATTGAACGATTTACTCCTAGAATAATAATTGAACTCTGTTCTTTACTCCTAGAGGAATGATTGAACTCTTTACTCCCAAAAGAATGATTGAACTCTACTCCTAGAAGAATGATAGAACTCTGTACTTTACTCCTAAAAGAATGATTGAACTCTTTACTCCTTGAAGAATGATTGAACTCTTTACTCCTAGAAGATTTATTGAAGGATTTACTTTACTCCTAGAATAATGATTGAACTCTGTTCTTTACTACTAGGAGAATGATTCAACTCTGTACTTTACTCCTAGTAGAATGATTGAGCTCTGTTCTTTACTACTAGGAGAATGATTGAACTCTTTACTCCTAGAAGAATGATTGAACTCTTTACTCCTAGAAGATTTATTGAAGGATTTACTTTACTCCTAGAAGAATGATTGAACTCTGTACTTTACTCCTAGGAGAATGATTCAACTCTGTACTTTACTCCTAGTAGAATGATTGAGCTCTGTTCTTTACTACTAGGAGAATGATTGAACTCTTTACTCCTAGAAGAATAATTGAACTCTGTACTTTACTCCTTGAATAATGATTGAACTCTGTGCTTTAATCCTAGAAGAATGATTGAACTCTGTTCTTTACTACTAGGAGAATGATTGAACTCTTTACTCCTAGAATAATGATTGAACTCTGTACTTTACTCCTTGAATAATAATTGAACTCTGTGCTTTACTCCTAGAAGAATGATTGAACTCTTTACTCCTAGAAGAATGATTGAACTCTTTACTCCTAGAAGGATGATTGAACTCTGTACTTTACTCCTAGGAGAATGATTGAACTCTGTACTTTACTCCTAGAGGAAGAATTGAACTATTTACTCCTTGAAGAATTATTGAACTCTTTACTCCTAGAATAATGATTGAACTCTGTACTTTACTCTTAGAAAAATGATTGAACTCTTTACTTCTAGAATAATGATTGAACTCCATACTTTACTCCTAGGAGAATTTTTGACATATGTTCTTTACTCCTGGAAGCATTATTGAACAATTTACTTTACTCCTAGAAGAATGATTGAACTCTACTCCAAGCAGAATGATGGAACTCTGTACTTTACTCCTTGGGGAATTATTGAACGATTTACTCCTTGAATAATAATTGAACTCTGTTCTTTACTCCTAGAGGAATGATTGAACTCTTTACTCCCAAAAGAATGATTGAACTCTACTCCTAGAAGAATGATTGAACTCTGTACTTTACTCCTAAAAGAATGATTGAACTCTTTACTCCTTGAAGAATGATTGAACTCTTTACTCCTAGAAGATTTATTGAAGGATTTACTTTACTCCTAGAAGAATGATTGAACTCTATACTTTAATCCTAGAAGAATGATTGAACTCTGTACTTTACTCCTTGAATAATAATTGAACTCTGTGCTTTACTCCTAGAAGAATGATTGAACTCTTTACTCCTAGAAGAATGATTGAACTCTTTACTCCTAGAAGGATGATTGAACTCTGTACTTTACTCCTAGGAGAATGATTGAACTCTGTACTTTACTCCTAGAGGAAGAATTGAACTATTTACTCCTTGAAGAATTATTGAACTCTTTACTCCTAGAATAATTATTGCACTCTTTACTCCTAGAAGAATGATTGAACTCTTTTCTTTACTACTAGGAGAATGATTGAACTCTGTACTTTACTCCTAGAAGATTTATTGAACTATTTACTCCTAGAAGAATGATTGAACTCTGTACTTCACTCATAGAATAATGAAAAAATATCTTTACTTTACTCCTAGAAGAATGATTGAACGCTGTACTTTACTCCTAGAATAATTATTGAACTCTTTACTCCTAGAAGAATGATTGAACTCTTTACTCTTAGAAGAATTATTGACATCTGTTATTTAATCCTAGAAGAATGATTGAACGATTTACTTTACTCCTAGAAGAAGGATTGAACTCTGTACTTTAATCCTAGAAGAATGATTGAACTCTGTACTTTACACTTAGAAAAATGATTGAACTCTTTACTTCTAGAATAATGATTGAACTCCATACTTTACTCCTAGGAGAATTTTTGACATATGTTCTTTACTCCTGGAAGCATTATTGAACAATTTACTTTACTCCTAGAAGAATGATTGAACTCTACTCCAAGCAGAATGATGGAACTCTGTACTTTACTCCTAGAGGAATTATTGAACGATTTACTCCTAGAATAATAATTGAACTCTGTTCTTTACTCCTAGAGGAATGATTGAACTCTTTACTCCCAAAAGAATGATTGAACTCTACTCCTAGAAGAATGATAGAACTCTGTACTTTACTCCTAAAAGAATGATTGAACTCTTTACTCCTTGAAGAATGATTGAACTCTGTACTCCTAGAAGATTTATTGAAGGATTTACTTTACTCCTAGAAGAATGATTGAACTCTTTACTCCTAGAATAATGATTGAACTCTGTACTTTACTCATAGGAGAATGATTCAACTCTGTACTTTACTCCTAGTAGAATGATTGAGCTCTGTTCTTTACTACTAGGAGAATGATTGAACTCTTTACTCCTAGAAGAATGATTGAACTCTTTACTCCTAGAAGATTTATTGAAGGATTTACTTTACTCCTAGAAGAATGATTGAACTCTATACTTTAATCCTAGAAGAATGATTGAACTCTGTACTTTACTCCTTGAATAATAATTGAACTCTGTGCTTTACTCCTAGAAGAATGATTGAACTCTTTACTCCTAGAAGAATGATTGAACTCTTTACTCCTAGAAGGATGATTGAACTCTGTACTTTACTCCTAGGAGAATGATTGAACTCTGTACTTTACTCCTAGAGGAAGAATTGAACTATTTACTCCTTGAAGAATTATTGAACTCTTTACTCCTAGAATAATGATTGAACTCTGTACTTTACTCTTAGAAAAATGATTGAACTCTTTACTTCTAGAATAATGATTGAACTCCATACTTTACTCCTAGGAGAATTTTTGACATATGTTCTTTACTCCTGGAAGCATTATTGAACAATTTACTTTACTCCTAGAAGAATGATTGAACTCTACTCCAAGCAGAATGATGGAACTCTGTACTTTACTCCTTGGGGAATTATTGAACGATTTACTCCTTGAATAATAATTGAACTCTGTTCTTTACTCCTAGAGGAATGATTGAACTCTTTACTCCCAAAAGAATGATTGAACTCTACTCCTAGAAGAATGATTGAACTCTGTACTTTACTCCTAAAAGAATGATTGAACTCTTTACTCCTTGAAGAATGATTGAACTCTTTACTCCTAGAAGATTTATTGAAGGATTTACTTTACTCCTAGAAGAATGATTGAACTCTATACTTTAATCCTAGAAGAATGATTGAACTCTGTACTTTACTCCTTGAATAATAATTGAACTCTGTGCTTTACTCCTAGAAGAATGATTGAACTCTTTACTCCTAGAAGAATGATTGAACTCTTTACTCCTAGAAGGATGATTGAACTCTGTACTTTACTCCTAGGAGAATGATTGAACTCTGTACTTTACTCCTAGAGGAAGAATTGAACTATTTACTCCTTGAAGAATTATTGAACTCTTTACTCCTAGAATAATTATTGCACTCTTTACTCCTAGAAGAATGATTGAACTCTTTTCTTTACTACTAGGAGAATGATTGAACTCTGTACTTTACTCCTAGAAGATTTATTGAACTATTTACTCCTAGAAGAATGATTGAACTCTGTACTTCACTCATAGAATAATGAAAAAATATCTTTACTTTACTCCTAGAAGAATGATTGAACGCTGTACTTTACTCCTAGAATAATTATTGAACTCTTTACTCCTAGAAGAATGATTGAACTCTTTACTCTTAGAAGAATTATTGACATCTGTTATTTAATCCTAGAAGAATGATTGAACGATTTACTTTACTCCTAGAAGAAGGATTGAACTCTGTACTTTAATCCTAGAAGAATGATTGAACTCTGTACTTTACACTTAGAAAAATGATTGAACTCTTTACTTCTAGAATAATGATTGAACTCCATACTTTACTCCTAGGAGAATTTTTGACATATGTTCTTTACTCCTGGAAGCATTATTGAACAATTTACTTTACTCCTAGAAGAATGATTGAACTCTACTCCAAGCAGAATGATGGAACTCTGTACTTTACTCCTAGAGGAATTATTGAACGATTTACTCCTAGAATAATAATTGAACTCTGTTCTTTACTCCTAGAGGAATGATTGAACTCTTTACTCCCAAAAGAATGATTGAACTCTACTCCTAGAAGAATGATAGAACTCTGTACTTTACTCCTAAAAGAATGATTGAACTCTTTACTCCTTGAAGAATGATTGAACTCTGTACTCCTAGAAGATTTATTGAAGGATTTACTTTACTCCTAGAAGAATGATTGAACTCTTTACTCCTAGAATAATGATTGAACTCTGTACTTTACTCATAGGAGAATGATTCAACTCTGTACTTTACTCCTAGTAGAATGATTGAGCTCTGTTCTTTACTACTAGGAGAATGATTGAACTCTTTACTCCTAGAAGAATGATTGAACTCTTTACTCCTAGAAGATTTATTGAAGGATTTACTTTACTCCTAGAAGAATGATTGAACTCTATACTTTAATCCTAGAAGAATGATTGAACTCTGTACTTTACTCCTTGAATAATAATTGAACTCTGTGCTTTACTCCTAGAAGAATGATTGAACTCTTTACTCCTAGAAGAATGATTGAACTCTTTACTCCTAGAAGGATGATTGAACTCTGTACTTTACTCCTAGGAGAATGATTGAACTCTGTACTTTACTCCTAGAGGAAGAATTGAACTATTTACTCCTTGAAGAATTATTGAACTCTTTACTCCTAGAATAATTATTGCACTCTTTACTCCTAGAAGAATGATTGAACTCTTTTCTTTACTACTAGGAGAATGATTGAACTCTGTACTTTACTCCTAGAAGATTTATTGAACTATTTACTCCTAGAAGAATGATTGAACTCTGTACTTCACTCATAGAATAATGAAAAAATATCTTTACTTTACTCCTAGAAGAATGATTGAACGCTGTACTTTACTCCTAGAATAATTATTGAACTCTTTACTCCTAGAAGAATGATTGAACTCTTTACTCTTAGAAGAATTATTGACATCTGTTATTTAATCCTAGAAGAATGATTGAACGATTTACTTTACTCCTAGAAGAAGGATTGAACTCTGTACTTTAATCCTAGAAGAATGATTGAACTCTGTACTTTACACTTAGAAAAATGATTGAACTCTTTACTTCTAGAATAATGATTGAACTCCATACTTTACTCCTAGGAGAATTTTTGACATATGTTCTTTACTCCTGGAAGCATTATTGAACAATTTACTTTACTCCTAGAAGAATGATTGAACTCTACTCCAAGCAGAATGATGGAACTCTGTACTTTACTCCTAGAGGAATTATTGAACGATTTACTCCTAGAATAATAATTGAACTCTGTTCTTTACTCCTAGAGGAATGATTGAACTCTTTACTCCCAAAAGAATGATTGAACTCTACTCCTAGAAGAATGATAGAACTCTGTACTTTACTCCTAAAAGAATGATTGAACTCTTTACTCCTTGAAGAATGATTGAACTCTGTACTCCTAGAAGATTTATTGAAGGATTTACTTTACTCCTAGAAGAATGATTGAACTCTTTACTCCTAGAATAATGATTGAACTCTGTACTTTACTCATAGGAGAATGATTCAACTCTGTACTTTACTCCTAGTAGAATGATTGAGCTCTGTTCTTTACTACTAGGAGAATGATTGAACTCTTTACTCCTAGAAGAATGATTGAACTCTTTACTCCTAGAAGATTTATTGAAGGATTTACTTTACTCCTAGAAGAATGATTGAACTCTTTACTCCTAGAATAATGATTGAACTCTGTACTTTACTCCTAGGAGAATGATTCAACTCTGTACTTTACTCCTAGTAGAATGATTGAGCTCTGTTCTTTACTACTAGGAGAATGATTGAACTCTTTACTCCTAGAAGAATAATTGAACTCTGTACTTTACTCCTTGAATAATGATTGAACTCTGTGCTTTAATCCTAGAAGAATGATTGAACTCTGTTCTTTACTACTAGGAGAATGATTGAACTCTTTACTCCTAGAATAATGATTGAACTCTGTACTTTACTCCTTGAATAATAATTGAACTCTGTGCTTTACTCCTAGAAGAATGATTGAACTCTTTACTCCTAGAAGAATGATTGAACTCTTTACTCCTAGAAGGATGATTGAACTCTGTACTTTACTCCTAGGAGAATGATTGAACTCTGTACTTTACTCCTAGAGGAAGAATTGAACTATTTACTCCTTGAAGAATTATTGAACTCTTTACTCCTAGAATAATTATTGCACTCTTTACTCCTAGAAGAATGATTGAACTCTTTACTCCTAGAAGATTTATTGAAGGATTTACTTTACTCCTAGAAGAATGATTGAACTCTATACTTTAATCCTAGAAGAATGATTGAACTCTGTACTTTACTCCTTGAATAATAATTGAACTCTGTGCTTTACTCCTAGAAGAATGATTGAACTCTTTACTCCTAGAAGAATGATTGAACTCTTTACTCCTAGAAGGATGATTGAACTCTGTACTTTACTCCTAGGAGAATGATTGAACTCTGTACTTTACTCCTAGAGGAAGAATTGAACTATTTACTCCTTGAAGAATTATTGAACTCTTTACTCCTAGAATAATTATTGCACTCTTTACTCCTAGAAGAATGATTGAACTCTTTTCTTTACTACTAGGAGAATGATTGAACTCTGTACTTTACTCCTAGAAGATTTATTGAACTATTTACTCCTAGAAGAATGATTGAACTCTGTACTTCACTCATAGAATAATGAAAAAATATCTTTACTTTACTCCTAGAAGAATGATTGAACGCTGTACTTTACTCCTAGAATAATTATTGAACTCTTTACTCCTAGAAGAATTATTGAACTCTTTACTCTTAGAAGAATTATTGACATCTGTTATTTAATCCTAGAAGAATGATTGAACGATTTACTTTACTCCTAGAAGAAGGATTGAACTCTGTACTTTAATCCTAGAAGAATGATTGAACTCTGTACTTTACACTTAGAAAAATGATTGAACTCTTTACTTCTAGAATAATGATTGAACTCCATACTTTACTCCTAGGAGAATTTTTGACATATGTTCTTTACTCCTGGAAGCATTATTGAACAATTTACTTTACTCCTAGAAGAATGATTGAACTCTACTCCAAGCAGAATGATGGAACTCTGTACTTTACTCCTAGAGGAATTATTGAACGATTTACTCCTAGAATAATAATTGAACTCTGTTCTTTACTCCTAGAGGAATGATTGAACTCTTTACTCCCAAAAGAATGATTGAACTCTACTCCTAGAAGAATGATAGAACTCTGTACTTTACTCCTAAAAGAATGATTGAACTCTTTACTCCTTGAAGAATGATTGAACTCTGTACTCCTAGAAGATTTATTGAAGGATTTACTTTACTCCTAGAAGAATGATTGAACTCTTTACTCCTAGAATAATGATTGAACTCTGTACTTTACTCATAGGAGAATGATTCAACTCTGTACTTTACTCCTAGAAGAATGATAGAACTCTGTACTTTACTCCTAAAAGAATGATTGAACTCTTTACTCCTTGAAGAATGATTGAACTCTGTACTCCTAGAAGATTTATTGAAGGATTTACTTTACTCCTAGAAGAATGATTGAACTCTTTACTCCTAGAATAATGATTGAACTCTGTACTTTACTCATAGGAGAATGATTCAACTCTGTACTTTACTCCTAGTAGAATGATTGAGCTCTGTTCTTTACTACTAGGAGAATGATTGAACTCTTTACTCCTAGAAGAATGATTGAACTCTTTACTCCTAGAAGATTTATTGAAGGATTTACTTTACTCCTAGAAGAATGATTGAACTCTTTACTCCTAGAATAATGATTGAACTCTGTACTTTACTCCTAGGAGAATGATTCAACTCTGTACTTTACTCCTAGTAGAATGATTGAGCTCTGTTCTTTACTACTAGGAGAATGATTGAACTCTTTACTCCTAGAAGAATAATTGAACTCTGTACTTTACTCCTTGAATAATGATTGAACTCTGTGCTTTAATCCTAGAAGAATGATTGAACTCTGTTCTTTACTACTAGGAGAATGATTGAACTCTTTACTCCTAGAATAATGATTGAACTCTGTACTTTACTCCTTGAATAATAATTGAACTCTGTGCTTTACTCCTAGAAGAATGATTGAACTCTTTACTCCTAGAAGAATGATTGAACTCTTTACTCCTAGAAGGATGATTGAACTCTGTACTTTACTCCTAGGAGAATGATTGAACTCTGTACTTTACTCCTAGAGGAAGAATTGAACTATTTACTCCTTGAAGAATTATTGAACTCTTTACTCCTAGAATAATTATTGCACTCTTTACTCCTAGAAGAATGATTGAACTCTTTTCTTTATTACTAGGAGAATGATTGAACTCTGTACTTTACTCCTAGAAGATTTATTGAACTATTTACTCCTAGAAGAATGATTGAACTCTGTACTTCACTCATAGAATAATGAAAAAATATCTTTACTTTACTCCTAGAAGAATGATTGAACGCTGTACTTTACTCCTAGAATAATTATTGCACTCTTTACTCCTAGAAGAATGATTGAACTCTTTACTCTTAGAAGAATTATTGACATCTGTTATTTAATCCTAGAAGAATGATTGAACGATTTACTTTACTCCTAGAAGAATGATTGAACTCTGTACTTTAATCCTAGAAGAATGATTGACATATGTTCTTTACTCCTGGAAGCATTATTGAACAATTTACTTTACTCCTAGAAGAATGATTGAACTCTACTCCAAGCAGAATGATGGAACTCTGTACTTTACTCCTAGAGGAATTATTGAACGATTTACTCCTAGAATAATAATTGAACTCTGTTCTTTACTCCTAGAGGAATGATTGAACTCTTTACTCCCAAAAGAATGATTGAACTCTACTCCTAGAAGAATGATAGAACTCTGTACTTTACTCCTAAAAGAATGATTGAACTCTTTACTCCTTGAAGAATGATTGAACTCTTTACTCCTAGAAGATTTATTGAAGGATTTACTTTACTCCTAGAATAATGATTGAACTCTGTTCTTTACTACTAGGAGAATGATTCAACTCTGTACTTTACTCCTAGTAGAATGATTGAGCTCTGTTCTTTACTACTAGGAGAATGATTGAACTCTTTACTCCTAGAAGAATGATTGAACTCTTTACTCCTAGAAGATTTATTGAAGGATTTACTTTACTCCTAGAAGAATGATTGAACTCTGTACTTTACTCCTAGGAGAATGATTCAACTCTGTACTTTACTCCTAGTAGAATGATTGAGCTCTGTTCTTTACTACTAGGAGAATGATTGAACTCTTTACTCCTAGAAGAATAATTGAACTCTGTACTTTATTCCTTGAATAATGATTGAACTCTGTGCTTTAATCCTAGAAGAATGATTGAACTCTGTTCTTTACTACTAGGAGAATGATTGAACTCTTTACTCCTAGAATAATGATTGAACTCTGTACTTTACTCCTTGAATAATAATTGAACTCTGTGCTTTACTCCTAGAAGAATGATTGAACTCTTTACTCCTAGAAGAATGATTGAACTCTTTACTCCTAGAAGGATGATTGAACTCTGTACTTTACTCCTAGGAGAATGATTGAACTCTGTACTTTACTCCTAGAGGAAGAATTGAACTATTTACTCCTTGAAGAATTATTGAACTCTTTACTCCTAGAATAATGATTGAACTCTGTACTTTACTCTTAGAAAAATGATTGAACTCTTTACTTCTAGAATAATGATTGAACTCCATACTTTACTCCTAGGAGAATTTTTGACATATGTTCTTTACTCCTGGAAGCATTATTGAACAATTTACTTTACTCCTAGAAGAATGATTGAACTCTACTCCAAGCAGAATGATGGAACTCTGTACTTTACTCCTTGGGGAATTATTGAACGATTTACTCCTTGAATAATAATTGAACTCTGTTCTTTACTCCTAGAGGAATGATTGAACTCTTTACTCCCAAAAGAATGATTGAACTCTACTCCTAGAAGAATGATTGAACTCTGTACTCCTAGAAGATTTATTGAAGGATTTACTTTACTCCTAGAAGAATGATTGAACTCTATACTTTAATCCTAGAAGAATGATTGAACTCTGTACTTTACTCCTTGAATAATAATTGAACTCTGTGCTTTACTCCTAGAAGAATGATTGAACTCTTTACTCCTAGAAGAATGATTGAACTCTTTACTCCTAGAAGATTTATTGAAGGATTTACTTTACTCCTAGAAGAATGATTGAACTCTATACTTTAATCCTAGAAGAATGATTGAACTCTGTACTTTACTCCTTGAATAATAATTGAACTCTGTGCTTTACTCCTAGAAGAATGATTGAACTCTTTACTCCTAGAAGAATGATTGAACTCTTTACTCCTAGAAGGATGATTGAACTCTGTACTTTACTCCTAGGAGAATGATTGAACTCTGTACTTTACTCCTAGAGGAAGAATTGAACTATTTACTCCTTGAAGAATTATTGAACTCTTTACTCCTAGAATAATTATTGCACTCTTTACTCCTAGAAGAATGATTGAACTCTTTTCTTTACTACTAGGAGAATGATTGAACTCTGTACTTTACTCCTAGAAGATTTATTGAACTATTTACTCCTAGAAGAATGATTGAACTCTGTACTTCACTCATAGAATAATGAAAAAATATCTTTACTTTACTCCTAGAAGAATGATTGAACGCTGTACTTTACTCCTAGAATAATTATTGAACTCTTTACTCCTAGAAGAATGATTGAACTCTTTACTCTTAGAAGAATTATTGACATCTGTTATTTAATCCTAGAAGAATGATTGAACGATTTACTTTACTCCTAGAAGAAGGATTGAACTCTGTACTTTAATCCTAGAAGAATGATTGAACTCTGTACTTTACACTTAGAAAAATGATTGAACTCTTTACTTCTAGAATAATGATTGAACTCCATACTTTACTCCTAGGAGAATTTTTGACATATGTTCTTTACTCCTGGAAGCATTATTGAACAATTTACTTTACTCCTAGAAGAATGATTGAACTCTACTCCAAGCAGAATGATGGAACTCTGTACTTTACTCCTAGAGGAATTATTGAACGATTTACTCCTAGAATAATAATTGAACTCTGTTCTTTACTCCTAGAGGAATGATTGAACTCTTTACTCCCAAAAGAATGATTGAACTCTACTCCTAGAAGAATGATAGAACTCTGTACTTTACTCCTAAAAGAATGATTGAACTCTTTACTCCTTGAAGAATGATTGAACTCTGTACTCCTAGAAGATTTATTGAAGGATTTACTTTACTCCTAGAAGAATGATTGAACTCTTTACTCCTAGAATAATGATTGAACTCTGTACTTTACTCATAGGAGAATGATTCAACTCTGTACTTTACTCCTAGTAGAATGATTGAGCTCTGTTCTTTACTACTAGGAGAATGATTGAACTCTTTACTCCTAGAAGAATGATTGAACTCTTTACTCCTAGAAGATTTATTGAAGGATTTACTTTACTCCTAGAAGAATGATTGAACTCTATACTTTAATCCTAGAAGAATGATTGAACTCTGTACTTTACTCCTTGAATAATAATTGAACTCTGTGCTTTACTCCTAGAAGAATGATTGAACTCTTTACTCCTAGAAGAATGATTGAACTCTTTACTCCTAGAAGGATGATTGAACTCTGTACTTTACTCCTAGGAGAATGATTGAACTCTGTACTTTACTCCTAGAGGAAGAATTGAACTATTTACTCCTTGAAGAATTATTGAACTCTTTACTCCTAGAATAATTATTGCACTCTTTACTCCTAGAAGAATGATTGAACTCTTTTCTTTACTACTAGGAGAATGATTGAACTCTGTACTTTACTCCTAGAAGATTTATTGAACTATTTACTCCTAGAAGAATGATTGAACTCTGTACTTCACTCATAGAATAATGAAAAAATATCTTTACTTTACTCCTAGAAGAATGATTGAACGCTGTACTTTACTCCTAGAATAATTATTGAACTCTTTACTCCTAGAAGAATGATTGAACTCTTTACTCTTAGAAGAATTATTGACATCTGTTATTTAATCCTAGAAGAATGATTGAACGATTTACTTTACTCCTAGAAGAAGGATTGAACTCTGTACTTTAATCCTAGAAGAATGATTGAACTCTGTACTTTACACTTAGAAAAATGATTGAACTCTTTACTTCTAGAATAATGATTGAACTCCATACTTTACTCCTAGGAGAATTTTTGACATATGTTCTTTACTCCTGGAAGCATTATTGAACAATTTACTTTACTCCTAGAAGAATGATTGAACTCTACTCCAAGCAGAATGATGGAACTCTGTACTTTACTCCTAGAGGAATTATTGAACGATTTACTCCTAGAATAATAATTGAACTCTGTTCTTTACTCCTAGAGGAATGATTGAACTCTTTACTCCCAAAAGAATGATTGAACTCTACTCCTAGAAGAATGATAGAACTCTGTACTTTACTCCTAAAAGAATGATTGAACTCTTTACTCCTTGAAGAATGATTGAACTCTGTACTCCTAGAAGATTTATTGAAGGATTTACTTTACTCCTAGAAGAATGATTGAACTCTTTACTCCTAGAATAATGATTGAACTCTGTACTTTACTCATAGGAGAATGATTCAACTCTGTACTTTACTCCTAGTAGAATGATTGAGCTCTGTTCTTTACTACTAGGAGAATGATTGAACTCTTTACTCCTAGAAGAATGATTGAACTCTTTACTCCTAGAAGATTTATTGAAGGATTTACTTTACTCCTAGAAGAATGATTGAACTCTTTACTCCTAGAAGATTTATTGAAGGATTTACTTTACTCCTAGAAGAATGATTGAACTCTTTACTCCTAGAATAATGATTGAACTCTGTACTTTACTCCTAGGAGAATGATTCAACTCTGTACTTTACTCCTAGTAGAATGATTGAGCTCTGTTCTTTACTACTAGGAGAATGATTGAACTCTTTACTCCTAGAAGAATAATTGAACTCTGTACTTTACTCCTTGAATAATGATTGAACTCTGTGCTTTAATCCTAGAAGAATGATTGAACTCTGTTCTTTACTACTAGGAGAATGATTGAACTCTTTACTCCTAGAATAATGATTGAACTCTGTACTTTACTCCTTGAATAATAATTGAACTCTGTGCTTTACTCCTAGAAGAATGATTGAACTCTTTACTCCTAGAAGAATGATTGAACTCTTTACTCCTAGAAGGATGATTGAACTCTGTACTTTACTCCTAGGAGAATGATTGAACTCTGTACTTTACTCCTAGAGGAAGAATTGAACTATTTACTCCTTGAAGAATTATTGAACTCTTTACTCCTAGAATAATTATTGCACTCTTTACTCCTAGAAGAATGATTGAACTCTTTTCTTTACTACTAGGAGAATGATTGAACTCTTTACTCCTAGAAGAATAATTGAACTCTGTACTTTACTCCTAAAAGATTTATTGAACTATTTACTCCTAGAAGAATGATTGAACTCTGTACTTCACTCATAGAATAATGAAAAAATATCTTTACTTTACTCCTAGAAGAATGATTGAACGCTGTACTTTACTCCTAGAATAATTATTGAACTCTTTACTCCTAGAAGAATGATTGAACTCTTTACTCTTAGAAGAATTATTGACATCTGTTATTTAATCCTAGAAGAATGATTGAACGATTTACTTTACTCCTAGAAGAATGATTGAACTCTGTACTTTAATCCTAGAAGAATGATTGAACTCTGCACTTTATACTTAGAAAAATGATTGAACTCTTTACTTCTAGAATAATGATTGAACTCCATACTTTACTCCTAGGAGAATTTTTGACATATGTTCTTTACTCCTGGAAGCATTATTGAACAATTTACTTTACTCCTAGAAGAATGATTGAATTCTACTCCAAGCAGAATGATGGAACTCTGTACTTTACTCCTAGAGGAATTATTGAACGATTTACTCCTAGAATAATAATTGAACTCTGTTCTTTACTCCTAGAGGAATGATTGAACTCTTTACTCCCAAAAGAATGATTGAACTCTACTCCTAGAAGAATGATTGAACTCTGTACTTTACTCCTAAAAGAATGATTGAACTCTTTACTCCTTGAAGAATGATTGAACTCTTTACTCCTTGAAGAATGATTGAACTCTTTACTCCTAGAAGATTTATTGAAGGATTTACTTTACTCCTAGAAGAATGATTGAACTCTGTACTTTACTCCTAGGAGAATGATTCAACTCTGTACTTTACTCCTAGGAGAATGATTGAACTCTGTTCTTTACTACTAGGAGAATGATTGAACTCTGTTCTTTACTCCTAGAAGAATAATTGAACTCTGTACTTTACTCCTTGAATAATGATTGAACTCTGTACTTTACTCCTAGAAGAATGAATGAACTCTTTACTCCTAGAAGAATGATTGAACTCTTTACTCCTAGAAGGATGATGGAACTCTGTACTTTACTCCTAGAAGAAGAATTGAACTATTTACTCCTTGAAGAATTATTGAACTGTTTACTCCTAGAATAATTATTGAACTCTTTACTCCTAGAAGAATGATTGAACTCTTTACTCCTAGAAGAATAATTGAACTCTGTACTTTACTCCTTGAATAATGATTGAACTCTGTACTTTACTCCTAGAAGAATGATTGAACTCTTTACTCCTAGAAGAATGATTGAACTCTGTACTTTACTCCTAGCAGAATGATTGAACTCTACTCCAAGCAGAATGATGGAACTCTGTACTTTACTCCTAGAAGATTTATTGAACTCTGTACTTCACTCATAGAATAATGAAAAAATATCTTTACTTTACTCCTGGAAGAATGATTTAACGCTGTACTTTACTCCTAGAATAATTATTGAACTCTTTACTCCTAGAAGAATGATTGAACTCTTTACTCTTAGAAGAATTATTGACATCTATTATTTAATCCTAGAAGAATGATTGAACGATTTACTTTACTCCTAGAAGAATGATTGAACTCGGTACTTTAAGCCTAGAAGAATGATTGAACTCTGTACTTTACTCTTAGAAAAATGATTGAACTCTTTACTTCTAGAATAACGATTGAACTCCGTACTTTACTCCTAGGAGAATTTTTGACATCTGTTCTTTACTCCTAGAAGAATTATTGAACAATTTACTTTACTCCTAGAAGAATGATTGAACTCTTCTCCTAGAAGAATGATTGAACTCTGTACTTTACTCCTAGAAGAAGAATTGAACTATTTACTCCTAGAAGAAGAATTGAACTATTTACTCCTAGAAGAATGATTGAACTCTTTACTCCTAGAAGATTTATTGAAGGATTTACTTTACTCCTAGAAGAATGATTGAACTCTGTACTTTACTCCTTGAATAATAATTGAACTCTGTGCTTTACTCCTAGAAGAATGATTGAACTCTGTTCTTTACTACTAGGAGAATGATTGAACTCTTTACTCCTAGAATAATGATTGAACTCTGTACTTTACTCCTCGAATAATAATTGAACTCTGTGCTTTACTCCTAGAAGAATGATTGAACTCTTTACTCCTAGAAGAATGATTGAACTCTTTTCTCCTAGAAGGATGATTGAACTCTGTACTTTACTCCTAGGAGAATGATTGAACTCTGTACTTTACTCCTAGAGGAAGAATTGAACTATTTACTCCTTGAAGAATTATTGAACTCTTTACTCCTAGAATAATTATTGCACTCTTTACTCCTAGAAGAATGATTGAACTCTTTTCTTTACTACTAGGAGAATGATTGAACTCTGTACTTTACTTCTAGAAGAATGATTGAATGATTTTCTTTTCTCCTAGAGAATGATTGAACTCTGTCACGCCCTGGCCATAGAGAGGTTTTTATTCTCTATTTTGGTTAGGCCAGGGTGTGACTAGGGTGGGCATTCTAGTTTCTTTATTTCTATGTTTTCTATTTCTTTGTTTTTGGCCGAGTGTGGTCTATCGTTGTCTCTGATTTGGAATCATACTATGGCAGTCCTTTTTCCCTCTTTCATTTGTGGGTAGTTATTTTCTGTTTAATGTCTGCACCTGACAGAACTGTTCGCTTTTTTCGTTTTGTTACTTTGTTTCGAGTGTTTTTGATATTAAATAAAATCATGAACACTTATCACGCTGCGCTTTGGTCCACTCCTTCTGACGACGAGCGTTACAAACTCTCTAGTTTACTCCTAGAAGAATGACTAATCTTGCTGGTCATTTACCTGACTTTAATTCCATTTCATCTCAACATAACATATCTTATTGACACACAACATAATATTCAAACAGATCATTGCTAATTTTTTATCAATTGAATGTAATTATCACATTTATATTCGGAACTAACCTGATTGTTTCAAACACATTTTATGTTTATGGTACTGGAGCGCCATGACTAGGTCCAAAAAGCTCCTTAACAGCTTCTACCACCAAGGCATAAGACTGCTGAACAATTAACTCGTTGTTAATTATCTATGCATAGTCAGTTTACCCCTACCTACATATACAAATGACCTCGACTAACCTGTACCCCCGCACATTGACTCGGTACCGGTACCACCTGTATATAGCCTTGTTATTGTTATTTTATCGTGTTTAATAAAATTGTGCCGTCTGGCTTGCTTAATATAAGGAATTTGTTTTTTATTACATTTTTTACTTTAGTTTATTTAGTAAATATTTTGGTTCAGGGCTCCTAAGTAAGTATTTCATGGTTATATTCGGCGCATCTGACAAATAAAAGCTATACATTGTTTACAAAAGATTAAAGTGAAAAACCTAAATTATGGCATAATACAGCCTTATATTTTGTGTCATGAAGTTTATAAGCATTTATAAATGATCTTCAAGAATCTAGGGGTATCAATTGAAATGACTGTCGACCAGCAGCAGTGGTGTAAAGTACTTAAGTAAAAAATACTTTAAAGTACAACTTTTTATTTAACCAGGCAAGTCACAAATTCTTATTTACAATGACGGCCTACCCCGGCCAAACCCGGACAACGCTGGGCCAATTGTGCGCCGCCCTATGGGACTCCCAATCACGGCCGGATGTGATACAGCCTGGATTCGAACCAGGTACTATAGTGACACCTCTTGCACTGAGATGCAGTGCCTTTGACCGCTGCGCTACTCAGGAGCACTTAAGTTTTTTGGGGATATCTGTACTTTACTATTTATATTTTTGGCAACTTTTACTTCACTACATTCCGAAAGAAAATAATGCACTTTCCCTGACACCCAAAAATCCTTGATACATTTTGAAAGGAAAGTGGTCCAATTCACACACTTGTCAAGAGAACATCCCTGGTCATCCCTACTGCCTCTGATCTGGCAGACTCATTCAACACAAATGCTTCGTTAGTAAATTATGTCTGAGTGTTGGAGTGTGCCCCTGGCTATCCGTCAATAAAAAAATATATAAAATTGTGCCGTCCGGCTTGCTTAATATAAGGAATTTGAAATGATTTATACTTAAGTACATTTGAGCAATTCCATTTACTTTTGATACTTAAGTGTATTTAAATCCGAATACTTTTAGACTTTTACTAAAGTAATATTTTACTGGGTGACTTTTACTTTTACTTGAGTCATTTTCTATTAAGGTACCTGTACTTTTACTCAAGTACTTGAGTACTTTTTCCACCACTGCCCAGTAGGACATTACTTTAACCAAGACCTGTCATGAGGTACAGCTTGACACCATGGCTCCCTATAGGGTCCACAGGTCTATTGCTAGGCAACGTTTGGATAATGTTAGTCATTATGATATTACTAATAATCGGGTCTGCATTATCTGAATGGTGTCCACTGGATTACAAGGGGTTGAATAGAGGCCGTTTCAACTGAATTAGAGAGAGGAGACACCTTGGTTATCTCTCTAGGGTTAGCGTTCGAGTTGTGGTTGAGGTTAGGGTGGAAACAGGATGTGAAAATGAGGCTAGGGTTAAGGTTATGGTTGAGGCTGGAGTTGAACTGGCATGTGGACATGAAGTTAACCCTAACCCTAGCTTCATGTCCACACCCTGATTCCTCCTTATCTGTTAAGAAAGACACACCCTCTACCATTTTTTCTTCTTCTTCCATTGGTGGTCCCAAAGGCAAGGGTGGGCTGTGCCTGTTTGTTGTCCATTCACTAGCCTCTGCCGAGTCCCCAACAACCGGATGTTCCGGTTTTAAGGGGAAGTAAAATTATACTTTTCCTCCCCTTCTCGTTAACTCCAGTCAGGACCAATATGAAGCAGGCGCAGCCCGCCCTTTATATAGTTTCAGGCGTTTATTTTATGCCTGCTAGCCTTTCACTGATGCACATGATTCCGAAGAAGCGATTGGTCGAGGGCGGTGTCTGTCAGACGGCGAGGGCGTAGCTCTGTATTTCGCTCACTGTCAGAGCTCGAGGGACTAAACGAAGGGTTCGTTTCCGTTTGTAGGCTGCGGAAACCGAGTTTCACAGAGCTACGCAAGCCGAACAGAGACCGATTGGAGCTCGATCCTACGACTGAGAGGAGGAAATTGGACAGTATTGAGGAAGACCTTGTAATCAAAATACCGTCCAAATTTACACTAATATTACACGTTAATAGCACTGAAACTCAGTGCCTGTGAAGATGGGAGATAAGGCGGGGACCAGGTAAGGAGAAATTATCAGTCGTTGGTTGTTTTTAGCGTTTACATTTTTCCAGTGATGTTTGTGTTATTTGGGAAAATAGGCAATCATAAGGAAGAAAAGGGATCCTGGTTTCGCATTCAGAGACAGGGCATTCAGAGACAGGGCATGAACGGTAAGCAGCACGCTGGTCGAGGTTCCCTAAACATCAAGCAGCGATAACAGAGGGTTAGTTGAGAAGAGTGGAGGTTTCGTTGGTTCAGGGGAGAGAGATAGAGGAGACAATGATGAGAGAGAGAGTTTTAAGTGCGAATGAAATCATATCATCAATATGCAAGCGAACTCGTACTTCGCATTAGGCTATGGGCTAGTGGCGATACCGTTATCTAGAATGCAAAACACAGGGTCCGTTTGTACCTGTCAAATTGAGTGTAGGGAGGGGCTAGTCTATACTGTCGAAATTAACCTCAATCTGATTAATTCTACCCTACTCCTGCTAGATTGCTAGTTCCCAAAGTCAGACAGCCACATATTGTATCAGGTTGAAACAAAGTGATGCACTCGTCTACTGTAGCCACAAGCGACTTAATACATTGTTTATAAAAAAAATTATATCACCGTGTGCGGCAGCATCATTGTCAACGTTGTAACTCTCTTATTACAATGTAACGCAACCTAGACTCAAATAGACTCGCCTACTGTAGCCACTTCGTTGACGATAAACATAGGCTACTTCCTCTTTAAAGTAGCAAGTAAAGGGACAAGAGTTACCCTGAAAATGTCATGCGGCTGTCTGTCAGTTTGTCTGCAGTTTCTGTGAAAATCAAAATGTAACGTTAGGCTACTATTGTGTTAGTTTACCGCAGCACCGAATCATGACACGGTGACACCCCCGACTATGACGTGGGTTTGACGTATGGTTCTGGTTTAATTCTAATGCACGCACAAATGTAATGTGATCTGAGAGAGAACAATGGGATCCATATGAAATACTCTCTATTCCTCCCACCCCCCCCCCCCCTCTCTCTCCCCTCCCTCCCTTTCTCCCTCTTTCAATTAAATTCCAATTTAAGGGCTTTATTGGCATGGGAAACATGTTAACATTGCCAAAGCAAGTGAAGTAGATAATAAACAAAAGTGAAATAAACAATAGAAATTAACAGTAAAGATTACACTCACAAAAGTTCTAAAAGAATGAAGACATTACAAATGTCATATTATGTGCAAATAGTTAAAGTACAAATGGGAAAATAAATCAACATAAATATGCGTTGTATTTACAATGGTGTTTGTTCTTCACTGGTTGCCCTTTTCTTGTGGCAACAGGTCACACATCTTGCTGCTGTGATGGCACACTGTGGTATTTCACCCAGTAGATATGGGAGTTTATCAAAATCGGGTTTGTTTTCGAATTCTTTGTGGATCTGTGTAATCTGATGGAAATATGTGTCTCTAATATGGTCATACATTTGTCAGGAGGTTAGGAAGTGCAGCTCAGTTTCCATCTCATTTTGTGGGCAGTGTGCACATAGCCTGTCTTCTCTTGAGAGCCAGGTCTGCCTACGGCGGCCTTTCTCAATAGCAAGGCTATGCTCACTGAGTCTGTACATAGTCAAAACTTTCCTTAAATTTGGGTCAATCAAAGTGGTCAGGTATTCTGCCACTGTGTACTCTCTGTTTAGGGCCAAATAGCATTCTAGTTTGCTCTGTTTTTTTGTTAATTCTTTCCGATGTGTCAAGTAATTATCTTTTAGTTTTCTCATGATTTGGTTGGGTCTAATTGTGTTGCTGTCCAAGGGGCTCTGAGTCGCTCTCTCTCTCTCGCTCTCTCTGTCTCTGTATGAAATAAATTAAATACATCAAGTTCTTCCGCACCGATCTCAACAAAACATTTCTGTATGGACCTCGATTTGAATACGGGGGAATTGTCATGCTGAAACAGGAAAGGGCCTTCCCTAAACCCATGCCACAAAGTTGGAAACACAGAATCGTCTAGAATGTCATTGTATGCTGTAGTGTTAAGATTTCTCTTCACTGGTACGAAGGGGCCTAGGCCGAACCATGAAGAACAGCCCTAGACCATTATTCTTCCTCCACCAAACTTTACAGTTGTCACTATGCATTGGTGTAGGTAACATTATCCTGGCATCCGCCAAACCCAGATTCGTCCGTCGGACTGCCAGATGGTAAGTCTTGATTCATCACTTCAGAGAACGTGTTTCCACTGCTCCAGAGTCCAATGGCGGCGAGCTTTACACCACTCCAGCCAACGCTTGGCATTGCGCATGATGATCTTAGGCTTGTGTGCGGCTGCTCGGCAATGGAAACCCATTTCATTAAGCTCCCGACGAATAGTTCTTGTGCTGACGTTGCTTCCAGAGGTAGTTTGGATCTCAGTAGTGAATATTACAACCAAGGACAGACGATTTTTACGCGCTACATGCTTCAGCACTCGCCGGTCCCATTCTGTGAGCTTGTATGGCATACCACTTTGCGGCTGAGTCGTTGTTGCTCCTAGACATTGCCATTTCACAATAACAGCACTTACAGTTGCCTGGGGCAGTTCTAGCAGGGCAGAAATTTGACAAACTGATTTGTTGGAAAGGTGGCATCCAATGACGGTGTCACATTGAAAGTCACTGAGCTCTTCAGTAAGACCATTCTACTGACAATGTTTGTCTATGGAGATTGCATTGCTGTGTACTCAATTTTATATGCCTGTCAGCAACGGGTGTGTCTGAAATGGCAGAATCCACTAATTTGAAGGGGTGTTCATATACCTTTGTATATATAGTGTATTATTTACAAATAATGCGATTGAAAGAACCCGAATTTTCATCAGGATATTTCCTACTGTTTTTATTTGTTGGCTTTAGGTTTGTGTATTTTACTTAGTTGATGATGGAAGTTATAGGCCTAATGCTGCATTGGCCTGTGATGTATCATCTCTGAGTTCTAGACATTCATTTTTTTTTAGATCTTTATGATTAACCACGTGACAGTTATTATGAAAGTGAAACTGTTCCATGAAAATGCGCATATTGAAAATAATCATAACTGGCACGCAGATAGGTAGAAATGGGTAGGATAAATTGTAAGCTTCCCGATGGTCTTTTACTATTACACCCGTTAAACAATTTGTGAACGCGCAAGCGTCTGTTAGCAACGGGTGTGGCGCGTGCACACATAGGAGGTCCCGCCTCTGGATATCAAAGGCCCGGCCAAATGATTCGTTATGGCGCGGTCCCTGTAACAAGAATAATATGGCAACTATTGTCTAATAATAATAACAATGAAATAATAAGAGTCAATGTCTACAACAACTCCATTCAGATGAAACAACTAGGCGCCGGTTACACGCTGTAGCCTACTCTTTCTTATTTAGTATTAGGTTATTTAGCTAACTTAATTCAGTCATTTGAATTCCGTTTTGCATTGATAAGCCTAGTGATCACCCACTTCACGTTGCTACACTCTGACTAGTACCAACAACAACAAGCTGAAACCCGGGACACCTCTGTAGGCTATACAGCATGTATTTTTACGAGGCACACGTCATAAAAACTACATTCAAACGTGTGTTGTTTTATTAAATTAAGAATTTAAAATGTCATGGTATATCCTTGTGTGCAGCAATGTCACATGGATCGTTTAATTACATTTATTTATTTAATTTGACCAGTATTCAAAGTCACTGTCTGCCCGGCACACCTCGCACTGCGCCCTTAGCAACTCTTCATGCAGCAGCCTGAAATAACCTTTGACCTTCACTATTCCATCAGTACAGTATATAGCAAGGTTATTATAGTAAACTAAAACTGAACAAAAAATAATTAACAAACCCGTTTGAAAAACTAAAACTACAGTATACTCAAACTATTATCTTTGACTCCAAAACGAACAAAAAATAATAAAAATCAAAATGAATTATGTTCAGTTGTCGTTTTTTGGGGAGGGCAAAAATCAAATTGTTTTTCCAATGCGGGTTTCAATCTTTTTTTCTGATGGGGTCTTTATGCTTCTGAATCTGGCGGGTTAATACAGATTTCCTATGCACGCCTTTCCTACGCACTTGTCAGTAGTTGGTATTCAGAATTATTTTATGGAGATGCGTGACGGGCTTTGCAGGCGTGGAAAATATTTAGGGTGCGTTCGTAAATTCACCCTGGCGATGTACTCCGATTACAGAGCAATCTCATCTGAGTGTGCCAGAGCGCAGAATAATTTATGAATTTACGAACTCTCAACACCAGTTGAATATGGCGGGTAAATGTCGGGAAAAAAGCAACACATTTACTCATAAAGTGTTCATTCAATAGGGTTTTCAGTAAATGTTCTATGTGTAACCTTTATTTAACTAGGCAAGTCAGTTTAGAACTAATTCTTATTTTCAATGACGGCCTAGGAACAGTGGGTTAACTGCCTTGTTCAGGGGCAGAACAATAGATGTTTACCTTGTCAACTCAGGGATTCGATTTAGCAACCTTTCGGTTACTGGCCCAACACTCTAACCACTTGGCTACCTGCTGCCCCATCTAAAGCCATCCCTTTAAATTTGGTGTACAGATTCACTAGAATATTTGGTGAAAACGTTCAGAAGGTTAGGGCTCAATGGAAGAAAGCCTTGTAAATTCACACATATTCACACATATTCACACATATTCACACATACTCACACATATTCACACATACTGTAACGTCCTGACCAGAGTTCTTATGTGTTTTGCTTGTTTAGTGTTGGTCAGGACGTGAGCTGGGTGGGAATTCTATGTTGTGTGTCTAGTTCGTCTGTTTCTGTGTTCAGCCTAATATGGTTCTCAATCAGAGACAGCTGTCAATCGTTATCCCTGATTGAGAATCATATATAGGTGGCTTGTTTTGTGTTGGGGATTGTGGGTGGTTGTTTCCTGTCTCTGTGTTTGTATTCTGCACCAGACAGGTCTGTATCGGTTTGCCAGTTTTGTTATTTTGTATTTGTTTAGTGTTCACTGTAGTTTTTGTTAATTAAACATGTTGAGTACTGGCTACGCTGCGTGTTGGTTCGATCCCTGGTTCACCCCCTCTTCTAGTGAAGAGAGGGAAGGCCGCCATTACAGAACCACCCACCAATCTCGGACCAAGCAGCGTAGCAACGGGCAGCGGCAGCAGCAGCAGCAGCGGGAACAGGAGAAATGGATATGGGAGAACGAGCTGGACGGAAAAGGACCCTGGGCAGAGCCAGAGGATTATCGCCGCCCCAAAGCAGAGCTGGAGGCAGCAAAAGCAGAGAGGCGGCGTTTCGAGGAGCTAGCTCCGGAGCCGGATCTGGGTTACACCACTTGGGAGGAAATAGACAGGTGGTCGGTTGACCCAGGGAGAGTGCCGGAGCCCGCCTGGGATTCGATGGGGCAATATGCAGAGGGATACCGGTGAATGAGGTTAGCACGACGACGCGGTAAGAAGCCCGTGAAGAAACCCCCAAAATGTATTGGGGGGGGGGGGGGGGGGGGTGGCTAAACGATAGTGTGGCGAAGTCAGGTAGGAGACCTGCGCCCACTTCCCATGCTTACCGTGGAGAGCGGGAGTACGGGCAGACACCGCGTTATGCGGAAGAGCGCACGGTGTCTCCTGTACGTGTGCATAGCCCGGTGCGGGTTATTCCACCTCCCCGCACTGGCCGGGCTAGATTGAGCATTGAGCCAAGTGCCATGAAGCCGGCTCTACATATCTGGCCTCCAGTACGTCTCCTCGGGCCGGTGTACATGGCACCAACCTTACGCATGGTGTCCCCGGTTCGCCAACACAGCCCAGTGCGGATTATTCCACCTCCCCGCACTAGACGGGCTACGGGGAGCATTCAACCAGGTAAGGTTGGGCAGGCTCGGTGCTCAAGAGAGCCAGTACGCCTGCACGGTCCGGTATATCCGGCGCCACCTCCCCGCCCCAGCCCATTTCCTCCAGTTCCAGCACCCCGCACTCGCCTTATGGTGCGTGGCCCCAGCCCAGTACCACCAGTGCCTACACCACGCACCAGGCTTCCAGTGCGTCTCCAGAGGCCTGTTCCTCCTCCACGCACTCTCCCTATGGTGCGTGTCTCCTGCCCAGTACCTCCAGTTCCGGCACCACGCACCAAACCTCCTGTGCGTCTCCAGAGCCCTGTACACACTGTTCCTTCTCCCCACACTCGCCCTGAGGTGCGTGCCCTCAGCCCGGTACCTCCAGTTCCGGTACCACGCACCAGGCCTATAGTGCGCCTCGAGAGTCCAGTGTGCCCTGTTCCTGTTCCCCGCACTAGCCTTGAGGTGCGTGTCTCCAGTCCGGTACCACCAGTTCCGGCACCACGCACCAGGCCTACTGTGCGCCTCAGCCGGTCAGAGTCGGCCGTCTGCCCAACGCCGCCTGCACTGCTCGTATGCCCAGCGCCGTCTGAGCTGCCTGCCTATCCAGCACCATCTGAGCCATCCGTCTGCCCAGCGCCATCTGATCCATCCGTCTGCCCAGCGCCATCTGAGCCATCCGTCTGCCCAGCTACATCTGAGCCATCCGTCTGCCAACCGCCATCTGAGCCATCCGTCTGCCCAGCGCCATCTGAGCCATCCGTCTGCCCAGCGCCATCTGAGCCATCCGTCTGCCCAGCGCCATCTGAGCCATCCGTCTGCCCAGCGCCATCTGAGCCATCCGTCTGCCACGAGACTTCAGAGCCGCCCGTCTGTCCCGAGCCATTAGAGCCGTCCGCCAGTCAGGAGCCGCTAGAGCCGTCCGTCAGTCAGGAGCCGCCAGAGCCGCCAGCCAGTCAGGAGCCGCCAGAGCCGCCAGCCAGTCAGGAGCCGCCAGAGCCGCCAGCCAGTCAGGAGCCGCCAGAGCCGCCAGCCAGTCAGGAGCCGCCAGAGCCTCCAGCCAGTCAGGAGCCGCCAGAGCCGCCAGCCAGTCAGAAGCCGCCAGAGCCGCCAGCCAGTCAGAGCCGCCAGCCAGTCAGGAGCCGCCAGAGCCGCCCTCCAGTCATGAGCCGCCCTCCAGTCATGAGCCGCCCTCCAGTCATGAGCCGCACTCCAGTCATGAGCTGACCTCCAGTCATGAGCTGCCCTCCAGTCATGAGCTGCCCTCCAGTCATGAGCGGCCTTCCAGTCATGAGCGGCCTTCCAGTCATGAGCGGCCTTCCAGTCATGAGCGGCCTTCCAGTCATGAGCGGCCCTACAGTCATGAGCTGCCACTCAGTCCGGAGCTGCCACTCAGTCCGGAGCTGCCACTCAGTCCGGAGCTGCCACTCAGTCCGGAGCTGCCACTCAGTCCGGAGCTGCCACTCAGTCCGGAGCTGACATTCAGTCCGGAGCTGCCATTCGTCCTGAGCTGCCTCTCTGTCCTGAGCTACCTCTCTGTCCTGAGCCAGTACGCCTGCACGGTCCGGTATATCCGGCGCCACCTTCCCGCCCCAGCCCATTTCCTCCAGTTTCAGCACCCCACACTCGCCTTATGGTGCGTGGCCCCAGCCCAGTACCACCAGTGCCTACACCACGCACCAAACCTCCTGTGCGTCTCCAGAGCCCTGTACGCACTGTTCCTTCTCCCCACACTCGCCCTGAGGTGCGTGCCCTCAGCCCGGTACCTCCAGTTCCGGTACCACGCACCAGGCCTATAGTGCGCCTCGAGAGTCCAGTGTGCCCTGTTCCTGTTCCCCGCACTAGCCTTGAGGTGCGTGTCTCCAGTCCGGTACCACCAGTTCCGGCACCACGCACCAGGCCTACTGTGCGCCTCAGCCGGTCAGAGTCGGCCGTCTGCCCAACGCCGCCTGCACTGCTCGTCTGCCCAACGCCGTCTGAGCTGCCTGCCTGCCCAGCACCATCTGAGCCATCCGTCTGCCCAGCGCCATCTGATCCATCCGTCTGCCCAGCGCCATCTGAGCCATCCGTCTGCCCAGCGCCATCTGAGCCATCCGTCTGCCCAGCGCCATCTGAGCCATCCGTCTGCCCAGCGCCATCTGAGCCATCCGTCTGCCCAGCGCCATCTGAGCCATCCGTCTGCCCAGCGCCATCTGAGCCATCCGTCTGCCCAGCGCCATCTGAGCCATCCGTCTGCCCAGCGCCATCTGAGCCATCCGTCTGCCCAGCGCCATCTGAGCCATCCGTCTGCCCAGCGCCATCTGAGCCATCCGTCTGCCACGAGCCTTCAGAGCCGCCCGTCTGTCCCGAGCCATTAGAGCCGTCCGCCAGTCAGGAGCCGCTAGAGCCGTCAGCCAGTCAGGAGCCGCCAGAGCCGCCAGCCAGTCAGGAGCCGCCAGAGCCGCCAGCCAGTCAGGAGCCGCCAGAGCCGCCAGCCAGTCAGGAGCCACCAGAGCCGCCAGCCAGTCAGGAGCCGCCAGAGCCGCCAGCCAGTCAGGAGCCGCCAGAGCCGCCAGCCAGTCAGGAGCCGCCAGAGCCGCCAGCCAGTCAGAGCCGCCAGCCAGTCAGGAGCCGCCAGAGCCGCCCTCCAGTCATGAGCCGCCCTCCAGTCATGAGCTGCCTTCCAGTCATGAGCTGCACTCCAGTCATGAGCTGACTTCCAGTCATGAGCTGCCCTCCAGTCATGAGCTGCCCTCCAGTCATGAGCGGCCTTCCAGTCATGAGCGGCCTTCCAGTCATGAGCGGCCTTCCAGTCATGAGCGGCCCTACAGTCATGAGCTGCCACTCAGTCTGGAGCTGCCACTCAGTCCGGAGCTGCCACTCAGTCCGGAGCTGCCACTCAGTCCGGAGCTGCCACTCAGTCCGGAGCTGCCACTCAGTCCGGAGCTGCCATTCAGTCCGGAGCTGCCATTCAGTCCGGAGCTGCCATTCAGTCCGGAGCTGCCATTCGTCCTGAGCTGCCTCTCTGTCCTGAGCTACCTCTCTGTCCTGAGCTACCTCTCTGTCCTGAGCTACCTCCTAAATCATGTGGGGGCCTTGGGGAGGATTCTTAGGCCAAGGTCGTGGGCGAGGGTCGCCACTCAAAGGACGCTAAGGAGGGGGACAAAGACAGTGGTGGAGTGGTGTCCTCGTCCACCGCCGGAGCCGCCACCGCGGACAGATGCCCACCCAGACCCTCCCCTTGAGTTTTAGGGGTGCGTTCGGAGTCCGCACCTCAGGGGGGGGGGGGGGGGGGTACTGTAACATCCTGACCAGAGTTCTTATGTGTTTTGCTTGTTTAGTGTTGGTCAGGACGTGAGCTGGGTGGGAATTCTATGTTGTGTGTCTAGTTCGTCTGTTTCTGTGTTCAGCCTAATATGGTTCTCAATCAGAGACAGCTGTCAATCGTTGTCCCTGATTGAGAATCATATATAGGTGGCTTGTTTTGTGTTGGGGATTGTGGGTGGTTGTTTCCTGTCTCTGTGTTTGTATTCTGCACCAGATAGGTCTGTATCGGTTTGCCAGTTTTGTTATTTTGTATTTGTTTAGTGTTCACTGTAGTTTTTGTTAATTAAACATGTTGAGCACTGGCTACGCTGCGTGTTGGTTCGATCCCTGTTTCACCCCCTCTTCTAGTGAAGAGAGGGAAGGCCGCCGTTACACATACTCACACATATTCACATATATTCGTCTTATTTTCAGCACTTTGACATTCTATTAAAAGCGCTATAGAAATGTTATTTATTATTATAATAAAATTCATTTGTTAAATCCGTGAAATATTAGAAGAGGAGAAATGTGTGCAATAGGGTTTTGAGACGGTGGTCCTATATATCGACCCTAATGATCCTCACTAATCAAGGAACTGTATTGACAACGATCCAGTTGTGGTGAACCGTGCGCCTGGTTCCAGGTTTAACTGCTGGGTATGGTCCAGTCGTGGTGAACCGTGCGCCTGGTTCCAGGTTTAACTGCTGGGTATGGTCCAGTCGTGGTGAACCGTGCGCCTGGTTCCAGGTTTAACTGCTGGGTATGATCCAGTCATGGTGAACCGTGCGCCTGGTTCCAGGTTTAACTACTGGGTATGGTCCAGTCGTGGTGAACCGTGCGCCTGGTTCCAGGTTTAACTACTGGGTATGGTCTGCGTTACATAATGATTCAAATAGGCAAGTTATTGCACAACTTGTAATATATTAGCCTAAAATGATCCACTTTTTCTAGCGATCGTCAGGAACAACCACATGAACGTAACAGAGGAAAACAAAGATAAACTAACGATGTAAAGACTAAAACTAAAGTCAGTGACAGTTGTAAATGTATCTGGGTATAACTGACGGGGGCTACCAATAGTGACTAATATTTAACACAATACAAATGGTAAAAGTGAAAAGTCTGGGAATATAATGAAAACATTCTAGAAATCATAAATCAACTCGGTAGGTTTGGAGCTATTCTATCATATGCACATGGCTAGAGTTTATGGTATTCAAACTATGCATGTCCTATTCATCTCGGATATTATAGCAGACACAAGATAGTATAGCTTGGGTCTACCAAATATCATCCCAGGTTATAAGGCCAGCATTCCATTAACTTCACTGTGGAAAAAGTGTTGATATGCTTCAGTTTGCTGCCATATGACCTGTTTCCCATTTGTCTCCAGTGATCATAAGGTAATATAGATCTAAAATAAGTGCCATGTATATTTACAATCCCTCTTATTCAAACGTCTTACTCATTCAGCTAGATCCTATCAATAGACCTTATCACTTAGTAAATTACAGAAATAACACCATTCTCCATGCACTATCAGAAATAACACCATTCTCCATGCACTATCAGAAATAACACCATTCTCCATGCACTATCGGAAATAACACCATTATCCATGTACTATCGGAAATAACACCATTCTCCATGTACTATCGGAAATAACACCATTCTCCATGCACTATCGGAAATAACACCATTCTCCATGCACTATCATAAATAACACCATTCTCCATGCACTATCAGAAATAACACCATTCTCCATGTACTATCGGAAATAACTCCATTCTCCATGCACTATCGGAAATGACACCATTCTCCACGCACTATCTGAAATGACACCATTCTCCATGCACTATCAGAAATAACACCATTCTCCATGCACTATCAGAAATAACACCATTCTCCATGCACTATCAGAAATAACACCATTCTCCACGCACTATCTGAAATGACACCATTCTCCATGCACTATCAGAAATAACACCATTCTCCATGCACTATCGGAAATAACACCATTTGGAACCGACAGGTTGCTCAACCTTATTCACGGTTTCCTTCACGTGTAAAAGGTGTGGTGGAATTATGAGGGAATGAAGTCAAGGTCAGGATATGGTGTATCTGCAGACACATAACTAGTGAATAGCAGGCTATTCTCATGCTGAAGTTCAGGGTCAGAATACGGATAGAGAGAAAAGTTGGGTGAGCCCTATCTGTGCATGTAACTGTGTATGTGTGTTTGTTTGTTTGTGTGTGGTGTGTGGTGTGTGTGTTATATCTGTCTCATATATGTCTGTGGGACGTGGAAGTCTAAATGAACCAACTTATAAATCAAATCAAAACAAACCGAACAAGCAGAACAAAACTTCCCTACATAGTACACTACTTTTTACAATAGCCCTATGGGTAGTGCACTATAAAGGGAATAGGGTGCTATGTAAGATGCATGGATAGATTCACAGACGGTAAGCAGGAGGCTGAGTGAGAAGAGAATGTGTAGGCGTCATCCTTCCGGTGTTCTATGCATTCTAGAATTAGTTTAAAAAAAGAACATCTCTCTCTTCCTTTCACTCTCTATCCTCTCTCTCGTCCTTTGCTTCTCTGTCTTCTTCTCTCACCACTCTCTCTGCCTCCCTCGCTTTTTTCACTAGAGAGATAGAGAGAGAGGCTTAGAGGAGTGGGTGTGATGTACAGTAAAACACAGTGTAACCACCGGGAAGCCAGTTGTCCTTTTACTGTGGTTAGATATGCTGACAACACAGACACTCACTCACAGAGTTTTTCACTCTCGCTCTGCCCTCGTTTTGTCGTTTCCCTAGATCTCTCCATTCGCTCCCCTTCTCTCCTCACCTGTTCAACTTGGTTAATGAGGGACTAACAATAGAGATTAAACACAGGCACACACGCGATTAGACTCGCTCACTGTACAGTGGAAGAACCGAAGGCCTCAGGTTCTTAGTTCAGTTGACGTGGGACGTCGATGCATTTCAACAGGTCAGGAAACCATTTTTGGAGTGAACAATCCCTTTAAGTTTCAGTGCTGCTATTGCCTGTGAGCTGTATTGGGCGATAGGAAGCCATGAGGTTAGACAGGGTTGCAGATGACAGTTCCTCACTCTTTCGTTTCTCACCATTCCATCTCTCCCTCGTTCCATTTAGTTCCCCCCATCTCTCTCTCGTTCCATTTAGTTCTCTCTCTCTAACCCCTTAAAACACACACAATGGAACAGATTAGGGATGGACTGCCTGACCTCACTGAAAAAAAAAACACTTTACACACACAGAGACAGAGACAGAGACAGAGACAGAGACAGAGACAGAGACAGAGACAGAGACAGAGACAGAGACAGAGACAGAGACAGAGACAGAGAGACAGAGAGACAGAGAGACAGAGAGACAGAGAGAGAGAGACAGAGAGACAGAGAGACAGAGAGAGAGAGAGAGAGAGAGAGAGAGAGAGAGAGAGAGAGAGAGAGAGAGAGAGAGAGAGAGAGAGAGAGAGACCAAGGAGGGTCTACAGCAGCACCTAGATCAGGGTTCGTCAACTAGGTTTGGCCTCGGGCCAAATTGTTTCTGAGCTAATAGTCGGCGGGCCAGAACATAATTAGCATATCATTTTATCACAATTAATAGGCCTACACTACAAATGTAACATATTTAACACATCTGATTAGTACATAATACGTTCAGTGACAATAAGATAATCATTTTGATCTGATTATGCTCATAAAATCCCCCATGTCTCTATTCAATTATTATTTATGTCTATTTCTCTGTGTGTTGATTGGTGGAGAAAAAACAGGTCTGCGTAGCCTACTGTAGGCTACACTACTTTATTAATGTCAACATTCATTCAGAACAATTGACTTGATAGCGAGAGAAAATGTCACTCTCAAAAAGTATCGAAAGAAAGGTGGATAATGAAAATGGAAGTTTCAGGGAAGAATGGCCAGAATGTCACGATCGTGTGGCGGATTAACGGACCAAAATGCAGCTTTTGGAAAATAAGCCATCTTCCTTTTATTATACCACGAAGATGAACACGACACAAAAACACTTTAACAAAACGACCGTGAAGCTACAAACGTTGTGCACAAACATACAGGCTACTAACGTTCTTACATAGACAATTACCCACAACTAATGAGAGCCTATGGCTACCCTAAATAAGGCTCCCAATCAGAGACAACCGAAATCAGCTGTCTCTAATTGGGAACTCATTCGGGTAACCATAGACTCCCCTAGAATACTAACCACCATAGACAATACTAGACATCTACACTCAACACAAAACCATACACTACAACCCATAACCCCTTTACCAAATAAACACCCAAAACCAACAAAACATAAACATTCCCCATGTCACACCCTGACCTAACTAAAATAATAAAGAAAACAAAGAATAATAAGGCCAGGGCGTGACATAACCCCCCCCTTGAGGCGCGAACTCCGGGCGCACCATACACAGTCTAGGGGAGGGTCTGGGTGGGCTCCCCTCCACGGTGGCGGCTCCGGCTCTGGTCGTAGTCCCCACGTCACCACAGTACCTAACCACCTCCTAGGCCTCCTCCAAACGACCCCCCTCCACATTAACCATTAACCCCATTGCATTCAGGGGGAGTTCCGGACTAAGGGACAGCTCCGGACTAAGAACCAGTACCAGGGTCAGGGGCAGTACCAGGATAAGGGGCAGTACCAGGGTAAGGGGCAGCACCAGGGTAAGGGGCAGCACCAGGGTAAGGGGCAGCACCAGGGTAAGGGGCAGCACCAGGGTAAGGGGCAGCACCAGGGTAAGGGGCAGCTCCAGGGTAAGGGGCAGCTCCGGACTGAGGAATGGCAGCTCCGGACTGAAGGACTGCAGCTCCGGACTGAGGGACTGCAGCTCCGGACTGAGGGACAGCCCATGGCTGGCTGACAGATCTGGCTGCTCATGGCTGGCTAACGGATCTGGCTGCTCATGGCTGGCTAACTGATCTGGCTGCTCATGGCTAGCTGACGGATCTGGCTGCTCATGGCTAGCTGACGGATCTGGCTGCTCATGGCTAGCTGACGGATCTGGCTGCTCATGGCTAGCTGACGGATCTGGCTGCTCATGGCTAGCTGACGGATCTGGCTGCTCATGGCTAGCTGACGGATCTGGCTGCTCATGGCTAGCTGACGGATCTGGCTGCTCATGGCTAGCTGACGGATCTGGCTGCTCATGGCTAGCTGACGGATCTGGCTGCTCATGGCTAGCTGACGGATCTGGCTGCTCATGGCTAGCTGACGGATCTGGCTGCTCATGGCTAGCTGACGGATCTGGCTGCTCATGGCTGGCTGACTGATCTGGCTGCTCCTGTCTGGTTGGCGGCTCTGGCAGATCCTGTCTGGTTGGCGGCTCTGGCAGATCCTGTCTGGTTGGCGGCTCTGGCAGATCCTGTCTGACGGACGGCTCTAGCGGCTCCTGTCCGGCTGGCGGCTCTAGCGGCTCCTGTCTGGCGGATGGCTCAGTGGGCTCATGGCAGACGGGCGGCTTTGCAGGCTCATGGCAGACGGGCGGCTTTGCAGGCTCATTGCAGACGGATGGCTCAGATGGCGCTGGGGAGACGGATGGCTCAGATGGCGCTGGGGAGACGGATGGCTCAGATGGCGCTTGGCAGACGGGCAGTTCAGTCATTGCAGTGCAGACGGCAGACTCCTGCCGGCTGAGGCGCACTGTAGGCCTGGTGCGTGGTGCCGGGACTGGTGGCACCGGGCTGGAGACACGCATCTCAGGGCTAGTGCGGGGAGCAGCAACAGGACGCACAGGACTCTGGGGACACACAGGAGGCTTGGTGCGTGGTTTAGACACTGGTGGTAAAGGGCTGGAGACACGCACCATATAGCTAGTGCGTGGAGGAGGCACTGGTGGTACTGGATTGGGGCGGGGAGGTGGCGCCGGAAATACCGGACCGTGCAGGCGTACTGGCTCCCTTGAACGCCGAGCCTGTCCAACCTTACCTGGTTCTATGCTCCCCGTCGCCTGACCAGTGCGGGGAGGTGGAATAACCCGCACCGGCCTATGTAGGCGAACCGGGGACACCATGCGTAAGGCTGGTGCCATGTACGCCGGCCCGAGGAGACGCACTGGTGACCAGATGCGTTGGGCCGGCTTCATGACATATGGCTCAACGCTCAGTCTAGCCCGGCCGATACGTGGAGCTGCAATGTACCGAACCGGGCTATGCACGCGTACAGGAGACACCGTGCGCTCTACTGCGTAACACGGTGTCTGCCCGTACTCCCGCTCTCCACGGTAAGTACAGGGAGTAGGCGCAGGTTTCCTACCTGACTTCGCCACACTCCCTTTAAGGCCCCCCCCAAGAAATTTTTGGGTTGTACTCACGGGTCTCCAGCCTTGTCTCCGTGCTGCCTCCTCATATCGCCTCCTCTCGGCTTTCGCTGCCTCCAGCTCTTCACGAGGGAGGCGATATTCTCCAGGTTGATCCCACGGCCCCTTACCATCCAGTATCTCCTCCCATGTCCAGAAATCCTTTGGTGGTAGGTCCTGTTGCCGCCTTCCATGCCGCTTGGTCCTATGGTGGGTAATTCTGTCACGATCGTGTGGCGGATTAACGGACCAAAATGCAGCTTTTGGAAAATAAGCCATCTTCCTTTTATTATACCACGAAGATGAACACGACACAAAAACACTTTAACAAAACAACAAAATAACAAAACGACCGTGAAGCTACAAACGTTGTGCACAAACATACAGGCTACTAACGTTCTTACATAGACAATTACCCACAACTAATGAGAGCCTATGGCTACCCTAAATAAGGCTCCCAATCAGAGACAACCGAAATCAGCTGTCTCTAATTGGGAACTCATTCGGGTAACCATAGACTCCCCTAGAATACTAACCACCATAGACAATACTAGACATCTACACTCAACACAAAA
This sequence comes from Salvelinus fontinalis, assembly GCF_029448725.1. Classification (NCBI taxonomy): domain Eukaryota; kingdom Metazoa; phylum Chordata; class Actinopteri; order Salmoniformes; family Salmonidae; genus Salvelinus; species Salvelinus fontinalis. The sequence goes on along the minus strand of NC_074700.1, from coordinate 23,953,109 downwards.
CCATACACTACAACCCATAACCCCTTTACCAAATAAACACCCAAAACCAACAAAACATAAACATTCCCCATGTCACACCCTGACCTAACTAAAATAATAAAGAAAACAAAGAATAATAAGGCCAGGGCGTGACACAGAAGGATATCTGCGTTCACCTTACCATCTTTTCCCACTGCCAAGCCAGTGTGTCTTATTTGCAATGAAGATGTAGCTGTTTGCAAAGAATTCAATCTCAGACGTCATTATGAATGTAAGCATGGAACTTTCAAAGTGGCCTTCCAGCCCCAGACAGAGGCCCTAACTGAAAGATACACAAATAGCTTTTTGGGCAGACATATTCTGTCACTTAAACGAGCTGAATCTGCAGTTACAAGGAAGAGGGAAAACAGTGGTGGACATGGTGTGAAAAGTTGAGGCCTTTACTAGGAAGCTTGAGTTGTTCTATTTGGACATGTGATCTGGCTGAACCCACAGGCAGAGGGACCAGGCCGCAGCGTTGTCACAGAGGTGATGCAAGATATCATCAAGCAGCTGAGGGACAACTTCTCCACCAGATTGGAAGACTACAGCGTGCCCAAGGACATCATTGTATTTGTACGTGATCCTCTCACAGTCCGCCCAGGTGGAGAACTCTCCTTCCTTGCTAAGAAAACGATATTCTCGCTGGATGAGGCCGCAATTCAAACTGAGCTGATTGAATTACAGACATCGAGCCAAATCAGGAATGCGGTCAGGAGTGCCGAGTCATTGTGTGCGTTGTGGGTGGCATTACCAGAGGAAAACAGCACAATAAAGATACTTGCCTTTACACGTGCTAACAATGTTGGGATCAAATTACACCAGTGAGTCCTCTTTTTCGTCTATGAACACAATACATTTGTATTTTATTTAACCAGGCAGGTCAGTTAAGAACACATTAATATTTACAATGACGGCCTAGGAACAGTGGGTTAACTGCCTTGTTCAGGGGAACAGTGGGTTAACTGCCTTGTTCAGGGGAACAGTGGGTTAACTGCCTTGTTCAGGGGAACAGTGGGTTAACTGCCTTGTTCAGGGGAACAGTGGGTTAACTGCCTTGTTCAGGGGTAGAATGACATATTTTTACCTTGTCAGCTCAGGGATTCAATCTAGTAACCTTTCGATTACTGGCACAACGCTCTAACCACTAGTCTACCTGCCGCCCCTACACTCTAACCACTAGTCTACCTGCCGCTCCTACACTCTAACCACTACTCTACCTGCCGCCTCTACACTCTAACCACTAGTCTACCTGCCGCCCCTACACTCTAACCACTAGTCTACCTGCCGCTCCTACACTCTAACCGCTAGTCTACCTGCCGCCCACACCAGACTCCGGACAGAAACCGGTTTTCACATAATTCAATCAAGGACTGCCTGCGCATCAAAATCACATCCATCTCACCTGACATCCACAAGATTGTGTCCGAGGGGAAATTCAACTTCTCTCATTAAGTAACTTAGTGGCCTATATGACCGTTTTTAGTAAATACTAACATCATTGTGAGAGGTTGTCCAGGGATATTTAGGTCTTAAGCTGACAGTATGTTCTGTTTGTTCAGCCGTTACAGGAGCAGACTATCACCATACATACATTCAGACACAGACATCACCTTTTTTTCTTTAAGTAATTGTTTTATGTAGGATGCTACATTTTTGACCAGTTGCAATTCTAAGTAGACCTAATAAAAAAGATCTCACTTCGATTAGGCAATCTTTTTTCTTTCTTTAAAAGATGCAGTTAAGCCTCATAGCCGACCTCAGACAGTTAAGTTATTTTATAGGCCTTGGCTCGGATGAAATATACTCAAATTAAGCCCTCATTGTTTGTAAAGTCAAATGAAAATGAAGATTATTGTTGAAATTAATTACTCGACTGGTGTAGTTTTTCTCCATCTGTTGCTGTGCGCCACTTGCATAACAAGTTAGCTATATTTTCAGCACCAGGAGCTGTTCACCTCCTATTGATTGTGCTCTATTTGCAGCTTTACCTTTCAGCACCACAAAGTGGTCCGCTGCCTGTTTTATTAGTTGTCTGTCTCCTGCATTCTCTCTCCTCTTGCAGTTCAAGTTCAAATGCAGGTTTTGCGTTATTTAGGGAGGGTAACTTCCTTCTTGGGAAATTGCATTTGGGACTTGAGAATTTTTTATGATGTATCTTAAAAATAAACACATTTATAACTAATTTGGGGGGTTTTGGGGGGCCAAATAATAATGCTGGTGGGCCAGATTTTGCCGGCGAGCCGCCAGTTGGGGAACCATGACCTAGATCTTCTGCACAGATTCTGCCAGACCTGGGCCCTAACAGTAAATCTCAGTAAGACAAAAATAATGGTGTTCCAAAAAAGGTCCAGTTGCCAGGACCACAAATACAAATTCCATCTAGACATCGTTGCCCTAGAGCACAGAAAAAACAATATATACCTCGGCCTCAACATCAGCGCCACAGGTAACTTCCACAAAGCTATGAACGATCTGAGAGACAAAAAGGGCCTTCTATGCCATCAAAAGGAACATAAAATTCGACAAACCAATTAGGATCTGGCTAAAATTAATTGATTCAGTTATAGAACCCATTGCCCTTTATGGTTGTGAGGTCTGGTGTCCAATTGAGACTCTGCATGCAAAATTCTGCAAAAAGATCCTCAGTGTACAATGTAAAACACCTAATGATGCATGCAGAGCAGAATTAGGCCGATAGCCGCTAATTATCAAAATCCAGAAAAGAGCCGGTAAATTCTACAACCACCTAAAAGGAAGCGATTCCCAAACCTTCCATAACAAAGCCATCACCTACAGAGAGATGAACCTGGAGAAGAGTCCCCTAAAGCAAGCTGGTCCTGGGGATCACAGACCGCACAGAGCCCCAGGACAGCAACACAATTAGACCCAACCAAATCATGAGAAAACAAAAAGAGAATTATTGACACATTGAAAAGAATTAACAACAAAAAAACAGAGCAAACTAGAATGCTATTTGGCCCTACACAGAGAGTACACAGTGGCAGAATACCTGACCACTGTGACTGAACCAAAATTAAGGAAATCTTCGACTATGTACAGACTCAGTGAGCATAGCCTTGCTATTGAGAAAGGCCGCCGTAGGCAGACCTGGCTCTCAAGAGAAGACAAGCTATGTGCACACTGCCCACAAAATGAGGTGGAAACTGAGCTGCACTTCCTAACCTCCTGCCAAATGTATGACCATATTAGAGACACGTATTTCCCTCAGTTTACACAGACCCACAAAGAAATACCACAGTGTGCCATCACAGCATCAAGATTTGCCACAAGAAAAGGGCAACCGGTGAAGAATAAACACCATTGTCAAAAAAAAAAAATCCCTTTTGTACTTGATCTATTTGCACATCGTTAAAACACTGTATATAGACTTAATGTGACATTTGAAATGTCTTTATTCTTTTGGAACTTTTGTGAGTAATATTTACTGTTCATTTTATTTGTTTTGTTTATCTGACTTTTGTTTATTATCTATTTCACTTGTTTTGGCAATGTTAACATTTGTTTCCCATGCCAATAAAGCCCTTTGACATGAATTGAGAGAGAGAGAGAGGAGAGAGAGAGAGAGGAGACAGAGAGAGAGGAAGACCCACTTCAGTTTTTAGGACAAGGAGGAGACTACATACAGTATGTGCATCAGTGGGTGTAGCTGGTAGCAGGAAGTGGGGGTCATGGGGTTTTGTGGTCGAGGTGTTAAATGTTGCCACAGGAGGAGAGAGGTCTTGGTCCTCAGGTCTTGTCGTTCTAAGATGCTCTTAGGATACCTACCGTATGTACTTACAAATGGAGTGTGTGTGTTAGTGTGTGTGTGGGCATCATATCCCCATATACTGTGTGTTAGTGTGTGTGTGGGCATCATATCTCTCCATATACTGTGTGTGTTAGTGTGTGTGTGGGCATCATATCCTCATATACTGTGTGTTAGTGTGTGTGTGGGCATCATATCCTCATATACTGTGTGTTAGTGTGTGTGTGGGCATCATATCTCCATATACTGTGTGTTAGTGTGTGTGTGGGCATCATATCTCCATATACTGTGTGTGTTAGTGTGTGTGTGGGCATCATATCTCCATATACTGTGTGTGTTAGTGTGTGTGTGGGCATCATATCTCCATATACTGTGTGTGTTAGTGTGTGTGTGGGCATCATATCTCCATATACTGTGTGTGTTAGTGTGTGTGTGGGCATCATATCCCCATATACTGTGTGTTAGTGTGTGTGTGGGCATCATTTCTCTCCATATACTGTGTGTGTTAGTGTGTGTGTGGGCATCATATCCCCATATACTGTGTGTTAGTGTGTGTGTGGGCATCATTTCTCTCCATATACTGTGTGTGTTAGTGTGTGTGTGGGCATCATATCTCCATATACTGTGTGTGTTAGTGTGTGTGTGGGCATCATATCCCCATATACTGTGTGTTAGTGTGTGTGTGGGCATCATTTCTCTCCATATACTGTGTGTGTTAGTGTGTGTGTGGGCATCATATCCCCATATACTGTGTGTTAGTGTGTGTGTGGGCATCATATCTCTCCATATACTGTGTGTGTTAGTGTGTGTGTGGGCATCATATCTCCATATACTGTGTGTGTTAGTGTGTGTGTGGGCATCATATCCCCATATACTGTGTGTTAGTGTGTGTGTGGGCATCATTTCTCTCCATATACTGTGTGTGTTAGTGTGTGTGTGGGCATCATATCCCCATATACTGTGTGTTAGTGTGTGTGTGGGCATCATATCTCTCCATATACTGTGTGTGTTA